>NC_052056.1:89799942-89927442 GCF_903992535.2 Arvicola amphibius
AGAGCCCCCCAGGCAGTCTTGATAGGTGCAAATTTCACGTAGCTCTTTCTTCAAGGAACTTTCCTTCCTTTCACACTTTTAAAAATCATTTGTGCAGAGTGGGTGTGATGGCTCAGCAGGTAAATGTGTTTGTTGCCAAGTCTGACGACCTCAATTCGATCACTGCACCCACATAAAGGAGGAAGGAGATAACGGATTCCTGAAAGTTGTCCTCTGACCTCGTCATGTACCCTCCACATACATAAACATGTACTTTTTAAAAAATAAATCATTTGGACAAATCGCTGGGTTCCTTGGCTTCTTAATCGTGGAGACGTGTTCATTTTGTTACTTTTAAAAGAAAAAAAGTACATTTCCCTCTATGACTTGGATCATTTCCCTAGCCAGTTTCTTTTTTCTTTTAAGATTCACAAGGACTGATGCAGGTGCGGTGAATCTAGCGGCAGGCGCACCGGGTGTCTTCCCTCACCTCGCCGGCACCCAGTACCTTTAGCTGCTCACATTTTAAAGTAGCCGTTGCCGTTTCGTTTCCTCGTCTTGACTTTGATGGGCTTTATACACTTAGAGGCTGTGTCTACAATTCCCAGAGAAACAAGCTCTGTAGGGCATTTTCCGGGAAGATATATGGGTGTTATTTGCCTTTTATATCAATACTTGCTATGCTCTAGAAGCTGTAGCTGGCGTGGAAAGAAAAGTTAAGTCAAGCAGGTTGGCTAATAAGAAAAATGAATAAAAATAAAGAAATAAAAACCGCCCGCACACACGGGAGGGTTCCAAATGTCTGGAGCTGCACCCGGATCCCCTTAAAACTCGGATCACCGAGGCGGCCCTCCAAAGCCGCACCAACAGTAAGGACGTCTTCGGGAGCAGCAAAGACAATCCTCTAGGAAACTTAAGCGCCGGTGAGTTCCTGCACCAGCCAGTTCTCTTCGCTTCCTTGGGCTCCGCGTGCGCACAAGCAGGAGGGCGGGGACCCGGAGATCAGTAGGGGGGGGACGGGGGGACGACAGTGACCCGTCAGCAGGCAGCACCGCGCCAGGGAGCCCTTTCTAGCCCAAGCAGACGCAGGCATTCCAGCTTGGGGTCTAGTGGATCTCACTGGGGAAGCATGGGTCCCCTCCCGGAGGTGGGATCTTCTCTATCTGCCAGGGCTTCCCGGGCAGGCGCTCGTGGCTCACCGGCCGAGCCCAGCGGGTGCAGGGAGCCAGGAAAGTACAAAGGGGAGCGGGGGAGGGGTGGGGGAGGGAGGCCGGGCCCGCCAGACGCCAGCCCGCCCCTGTTACCACCCTGGCCCGGCGGCGGCCGCAACAAAAGACCCCTCGACCCCTGCCTCCTCCCCCGCAACCGCGGGCGGCGAGCAATTGAGTCATCCCACCCCACCCCCCCAGGGGTGCGGGGACAACGTTACCTGGTCGCCAGGGGTTCCGCGGTCTTGTCAACCCCAAGTTCATGGTTTGGGTCCTCCGCCGGGTTCCCTCCGGCTGGATCACCACACACCACCACCCGGAGAGAGCAACCAAAACCCACAGCAAAGAAAACGCCCAACTCCAGCCGGCCCGGCTAGGTCCGCAAGTCTGTGTGTTTTGCTAATTCCTCTCCAAAGTCTCAAAGCCGATGCACGCGAACCAAATCCGAACCAGAGCCGCAACAGCAGCAGCGGCCGCAGCAGCAGCAGCACCCGGCTCCTCCGTGGCAGCCGGGAGTCAGCGCCGCGCGCGCACATCCAACGCAGCCAAGTCCAGGGCGGGTGGCAGGGAGATGGGGAGGGGGCCCGGCCCGCGCGCTCTCCCTGTGGCTCCTGCGGGGCGCGCGGGGGACCGGCTGGCTCAGACCAAGGGCTCAACTTGGTGGTGCGCCCTGGGGACCTGGCAGAGCTGAAGAGCAGCGGCCCAGGAACCGCCGCCGTGGCGCGCGTAGCTAAGATCGAGGCGGCTGCGGCGGCGACAGGACAAAGGAGACCATGTGCGGAGGGAGGGAGGAGGGAGAGGGAGGAGGAGGGCGTACGGCGGCAGCGGCGAAAGCTGCTCTCCGGCGGCCGCCTCGGGCTCCCCGACAGCGGGTGCCGCCTGCACGGCAGTGCCACGGGCTGATCTGATGGGTCCTGGGCCCGCCGCGGCGTGGCACCTAGACGCTCCGGGGGTGGCGATCGGCCGCGGGTGTCGCCCGCGTGCGGTGCGGAGAGCTGTGGTTGAAGCTGCTGCGGGGCGCGGGACTGGCTCTGCTCCGGCCTGCCTCTCCCGCCTGTTCCCGGCTCAAGTGAACTCCATCGGCGGCACGCCGCCAGCGCCACCGGCTACCCGGGGCTGGATCGTGGCAGGGAAAGGGGTCCCTGGTGGCGACGCGGGGACACCCCTTTCTCCCGCCCTTGCTCTGGCGCTCTGGACTTTGCTCCCCGGATTGTACCGAGCGCGCCTTACTCCTGGCGCTCGCGGCTCTCGGAGCGGGACTTCTCGGCGCGCCCAGCCGGAGCCGCCAGCCGGTGCCACCGCCCCTCCTCCGTCCCGCCCCGCGCGCCCCGCCCCTCGCCGCCCCTCCTCTCCGCCCTGGCGCCCGGTCGGCCCCGCGGGGGCGCAGTCCCTGGGTGCGACACTGACAGCTGTGACTCCCACTACATCCCGCCTCCGGTAGCGGATCGGTCCCCTGGTCCCCTTGGCGCCTTTCCCCGCGGGCAGGAACCGCAAAACTCCACTCCCTTTGCAGTTACGGCTTCCGAGATTTGTGCTAAACCAAGGAAAGGCTACTAGGCCCGCAGCCTGGGGTTGAATTACGTCTAGGCCAGTCACAAATGCAAAGAACAGGTTCTGAAAGGGCAATGAACGTCCAGGGTCGTAGATCTTAGGTAGACAGTGGGACAAACAGTGGGTGCCCAATACAAAATAATTATTTCATTGTTAGACACTGAGGGGGAGGGGATTAGAGTCTAGAACAAAAAGGTCTTGATCTATCTAACCTCCACCCTAAGCAGTGTTAGGCTTTACAAAGTGGTCACTTAGACATCTTTTCCTGTCGCACAATTCCTCAAACTATCCGATTTGTGTACACATTCACACCCACCAAGTGGTGTCTGATGCTTCCCCTTTCATCAAGCAAATGGAGAAACAGGAAAAAAAAAAAAAAAACACTCCAAAGCTCCATTCTATGGGTAGTAACTGTGTCACCTGTCACCGCAAGGTCCCCTGGAGCCCACCTAACCGCTCTAGAAGGGAGGAGGATGGATGGATGGATGGATGGATGGATGGATGGATGTTCACTAATGGTACCCTCAGCCATTTGAGCCACTCACCTTCTACCAGAACACACAGCCCTTCTCTTCATTTTTATGTGTAACATTCTCTCTCTCCTCTCTCTCCCCCTCCCTCCTTCCCTCTCTTTTTTCCCTCCCTCTCCCCACACCACCTTGTGTATGTGTGTGTGTGTGTGTGCCCATATGCTACCCGTTTTCCAGTCCCCTGGAGGCCAGGTCCCCTAGAGCTGCACGTGACCTGACTCCGGTGCTGGGAACCAAACTGCAGCCCTTGGCAAGAACAGCAAGTACTCCAACTACTAAGCCGTTGGCCCACTCCCCAAACGTGACACTTCCTAAGGCATTTCGACCTCCTGCTTTACTCCCTGTCCTGACATCCGCGGCCCCGTGAAGGAAGCAGCGTGTCATGCCAGGGAGATGGTCGAATAAATGCATTTGTAGTTTTGACTCCAACCCTGCAATCTGATGAGGTCTCTCTCCTTGGACCAAAATCCACGGAGACAAACCCAAAGAGTGCAGGCAAGGGAGATCTGGGCTGCAACATGCACTGTGGGTGAAAAGCAAGAGAGAAGGTCCAGTTCCCTCAAATGCCACCGCGGCCCAGGAAACGTGGCTAGAGAAGGAAAAGGATGGGCCAAAAGGACAGGGATCCTCCAGAGAGATGAGTTCCACAGAGATGTCATCCAAGGGGCTTAAGAAAGATGCCCATATCCCTACGTCACAGCACTGAATGTTTGGTCACCCTAGTACCTGGGAGGCACAAGTGGAGGAAAGTGAGTTCCAGAATGATCTGGGGCACAAGGAGGAGACCCACCTTAATAAAATGATTCCGTAAAATAATAGTAAGATGTACATATCTCATCTTTTTAAAGTTACTTCACCACTGCTGATGCCAAGGACCTCATGAGTAAACAAATAAAAAGACATTTTCAAAGGGGCCGGCAAGATGGCTCAGCATTGTAAAGGCGCTCGACACCAAGCCTGACCACTAGCATTGGAGGTCTGGGGCTCACTTCGTGTAAGACAAGAACCGACTCCTGCAAGCTGTCCTCGGACCTCCCCATGGACACACAGAATAAATGAATAAAGGTAATGAACTTTAAAAAAAATAAAAACTTTTCAAAGAAGAAATGGGGGTGGGGGCTTGCTTCAGAGAGACATATTCTGTCCCCTTAGCAAAATTAATTTTGAAAATAAGAGGTCTTCTGGTGCTTTGCTGCACTGGGAAATGGCAGCATGAGAAGCTTGTGGAAAATGAGTTTGGGTACCCACTTTTGAGGGAAGGTGGCCTGTAGCTCCAGCAGGCCTGGAACTCACAGCCTTCTTCCACAGCTCTGAAATTCAGTTCTTTTTCCAATCTTCCTAATTGGGCATTTCACATTGTTTTATTAAGACAGTATCTCACTATGTAGCCCAGGCAGACCTCTGCGCTAACTGGCCATCCCCCTGCCTCCTTCCTTCCCAACGCTGGGATTACAGACATGGACCACTATATCGGGCCCTATTTTCAAAGATTCTTGGTCCAAGTCTGGAAGTCATTATGCCTTTTACAGTTCAAAGGCTTAATGTACTAAATATTTCTGGCTTCTTAACATCACTTTCAGACTCTGAGCTATATCAAAAGACTTGGAAAGAGGTGATTTTGTAAAAGCATGGACTCAAACTGAGGGAGGAGGATCAGAAGTTCTGGGCCAGCCTAGGCTACATAAGCATAATCAGTCAACCAGACACAATCAAAACGTTCTTTCTATTGTTAAATTAATTATTTCCGGAGTGTTTGTGAGATGGGGGAGGGGAGTCATTCTTTCCAGTGGTGTGGCCTCTGGTTAAGTTGCCCGTGTTCCAGTACATAACTGCACCTATGCTCATGCAGTCAGCTATTTAAACTCAGAGGAACACCTACACACACACACACACACACACTCATTTATTTTTTAGAGTCTTGAGTAGCCCAGGCTAGCTACTTGACATAAAAGTAGGAGGGGACTGTCCGGGAAGAAGGGATTCAGTAGAATTGGGATGGGAATGGAGGTGACCATGACATCACGACAGAAAGTATTATATACGTGTGTGTGTATGTATAAGACTGTCCAAAAGTAAAAAACATCTAAGATTTTAGTCAAGTTTCTTAGTCAAAATTTTCCGAACTAAATGAAAAGCCATCTTCCTCAAGTTCAATATGAATCTAAGGTCAATTTTTTTTTTAATGTGGAAAGCTGAGGCAGACATATTATGAATTTGAAGTCAGCCTGGGCTATATAGTGAGACCCTTTGTTTAAGAAAAACAACAACAACAGAACAAAACAAATACAGTAATCCTAAATCCATCTACACTGCTAGTAACTGACAATTTGAAATTTGAGGTGACAGTCCATGGGTACTATTTTACCAGACTTAACTTGGCCATATTTATAGAAAACACTTCTTTAAAATTCTGGCCTTAGGTTGAATGTTTTGCATAGAGAAAGTTCCATTAATCTATTTGTATTTAGCCTTGGGAACGTAATGTGCTTGAGGCGCTGCCCCAGCAGAGTAGTACCCGGAGTAAAGGAAAAGGAAGCCTTTATAGAAATCTATTCAAGCCTTTAGTTTTAAATCACTTAAGCAGTTTGAAAAGAGCACTGAAGGGAAGCAATAATGCCTAAATTCCTTCTCCAGCTAGCCTTGGGTAGATGCCACTTCGTCTGCCTTTTCTTTCTTAATCCCCCCACTTTTTTTTACTGCATTTGGAGGGGGGCAGTAGCAGGGTCTCGTGTATTCCAGGCTGACCTTGAACTTGCTATGTAGCTGAGGATGACGTTAAACAAATCAGATCTCCTGGTACCTCAACAAGGGCTGGGATTACTGGCTTGCCCCTACACCTGGTTTCTGTGGCACTGAGGATCCAATCCAGGACTTCAGGCATGTTGGCAAACACTGTACCATCTGAGGCAAATCTCCAGCCCAGGGCCTGCTTTTTGAACCAAGAGTCTCCTGCTCCTGTGCTGGTCAGCCAAGAGCCCTGGTGTAGGGAACAAAAGCAAAGAAGCTACTGCATGCCAGGAGACAGGTGCATGCCTGTCCTGTCACGGTCGACCTTTGTTCCTGCCAGTTTCTTCCCTTCACACAGCCATTCTTCCTGGGTTCTGGGGACTTTGTTGTGCAGGCCAGTGCCTTTAAAACCACCAGATCAGGGCATCTTCCTTTCAGATGCATGCCTAGTCAACTTCAGCAGGCCGCCAGGCCTTCTGCCTCCCCAGCATCCAGCCCTTCAGCAGGCGGGGCTGAGTTTTGAAAATGGAAGCCTTGTAACTTGTCATGCAGAAAAGGAGGCTGCCCTGGCTCACATTCCCATTGCTGTAAAGAAAAAAAAAAAAAATCCTCCACTACTGTACGCCTCTGTCCCTACCATCGATCACAACTGTAACAAGAGGGAAGTAAATAAATGGAGCCGTGTTAGTTTATGGTGCATACTACTGAGATGCAGGGGGAATAAATATTTTCCAAGTGTGGAAGTCAAGGAAAAGAATTCTACTTTCAAACTTCAGAGCGGACTATAAACTACAAAGGGGGGGGGGGAATATAAGAAAGGATATAAAATACACCCTCCTTAACTACCAAATCTACATTAAAATATTAACATTCAGAGGCTGACACCAGAGAAGAAAGGCGACGACAGCTAAAAATAAATTTCATCGGTACTCATGGCACCCAGTTGTCGACAGACAACTCATCTGACTTGTTTTCCATTTCTGTGTTGCTAGGGAGGAAACCCTGGGTCTTGCATACACATATCACACAAGCACTCCACCACAAAGCCACAACCCCAGACTCGCACTGGCAGGGGCTCGACCACTGAGCCATCCCGGGGGGCCCCTCACTGGGGGATTCTAGGCAAGAAAATAGGGTAGGCCAAGCAATAAACTACACAAGATGGTCTCATCCACTGGTTTCAAGAGTGAGCCTCGAGTAAAGATACTGACGTGTGGCGGCACGTTTCTCAAAAACGTTTGCCATGGTGACGTCGTTTACATCACTGTGGAGAGGGAGATATACAAATTGGGACACTCTCCTAATTCCAGACCAGGAAAATGAGAGAGGAAGTGTAAGAAAGGCCGTGGCATGGAGCCACGGGACTCTTCCAACTCTGACTGCGACCTTTTTCACTCTGCCCTGCTGTACCACACATCTGTGTAGCCAGTCTCAGATTCTCACTCCCTGGCCACACCTAGAAGTAAAGACTAAAGGACCAGAGAGATGGCTGAGCAGTTAGGAGAAACTGCTGCTCTTGGAGCGGATGGGAGTGGTTCCCAGCCCTGGAACTCTAGCTCCAGGGGATGGCACGCCCTCTGGCCTCTAAATACACCTGCCCTTACCTGCACAGACCCGAACAGAGATATATAAACACACACACACACAAAAAAAAGCAAAACAAATCGATGTACTTATTTTTTAATCAAGGTGGCCTCAAACACTCTTGTAGCCAGAATGTCCTTCACCTCCTGATCCTCCTGCATCTGCTTTCTGAGTGCTGGGATGACAGGCATGTACTACAGCGGTTCATTTTCTGAAACGGTGTTTCTCTATGTAGCCCAGGTAGCTCTACACTCAAGATCCCTTGCTTCTGCTTTCTGTGTGCTGGGATGACAGGCGTGCACAACGCTCACCTCAAAACTGATTCTGATGTCTATAACCTAGGGAAGTTTCCAGATCTGAGAAGTCGTGGTAAACTATCTTCGCCATGTGAACACTGGAAGGACATGTGAGTGGTCTGCTGTCCTCATGAGTTTTGCCAACGTGACACAGTCTAGCGTCACTTGAGAGGAAAGCATTCATTGAGGATCCGCCTAGATCAGATTGGACTATGGCTCTATCTGTAGGCAACTGTCTTGATTTTTCATTGATGATAGTTGGGCACAGCCCTAAGGGATGCACGATCCCCAGGCAGGTGGTCCTAGGCTGTATAACAAAACCAAGGCAGCAAGCAGCATCCCTCCATGCCCCTTCCTTGAGTTACTGCCTGGATTTCCCTCGGTGATTGGTTATGACCTGGAAGGATAAGCTAAAACAAGCCATTTCTGCTCCTAAGTTGCTTTTGGTCAGAGTGTTTTATCGCGGCAGCAGACACCAAACGAGAACACTCACCTACCCTGGTTTTACAGACTGCAGAATGATTGACATCCTGAGAAATGGTGGCTGACTCAACACTGGTCCATCTTCCCTCCCACCGTCACTCAAAGGCTTGAGCAGCTTCCGTTGGAAACAAGCTACCTAGAAGTATTAATAATCCCCAGGGTTCTTGGAATTCTACTCATCTATCAGTGTGAATAAATGGAGCTTTTGTTTGAGGCTTCATGATTGAACACTTGCAGGAGTCCTCGCTAGGCAAGAACAATGTAATTGCCTCCACTGTTTTGGTGAATTATGCAGTTTCTCGAGTAGTAAGAGGGACGTTAAAACGTCACAAAATCCCCTTAGTGTAAATTTCCGAAAAACATTCTCATTCCTGGCTTCTCTCTTTTATTCTGGTTTTAGCTTTTATCTAGTGGGCGACTCTTGAACACTCTCTATATATCCTCCATCTCTGGCTTCATAGGTCAAGGCTCGTGTTCTTTAAACCCAAATTTAAATTATGTTTATTGTGTGGGGTGGTAAGAGATGGGACACAGGATACAAGTTGAAGAAATTGGTTCTCTTCTTCCACAAGGTGGGTCCTGGGGCTTGAACTCGGGTCTCGAGGCTTGGGAGCATGTGCCTTTACCTACTAAGCCATCTCATCTGCCCCCAAAATATATCCTTTGCAAATGAGCAAGTGATACGAAAATACCAGGGATGATCAGAGATCAGGACAAGCCTGTGTGTACACCTGCAGGGACCTGCCTCCTCTTCTCGGGTCCCGTGCCACTGCCATTTGCAGATGCTAGGGGCACACATTTCTTCTGCTACTGTGAAGGATACATTTTCTTTTTCTTTGTTCCCCTTTTTGTTTCTGGTATATGTATGGGGGTGGTGTAAGCTGTGTGGGGGTGCGTGTGTGAACATACATATGTGCAGGCCCACTATGCTCAGCTCTAGTCTGTCCAGTCAATCATATGAGTACCAATGCTGCAATACACACATGCACACCACCAGCATGTCCTCATCTTCTGATGCTCTCTGTGTAAGACAGAGTCCATGCAGTGTATCGCAACAACATACGGACAGGGAAATGATAACACCTCTCTGCCAGTTAGAACCTGAAAGAATGAAGATACTATCTCCAGCATAAATCACACTGTAAAGTCCTTTCTGCAGATGGCCACCCATTTGGAATTTCACACACTATAGAACAGATAAGTCTAAACACAGAACACAGCTAAGTTCTCCTGAAAATGATTACAAAGTAAAACGTGATACCTGGAACCCAAACCTTACTATAAATTAATTCTAAGTTTGCTAGCCACTTTCCCCATGGGAAGGTAGTTCTGACTTCTGAGCTAGAATTCTGTTTTATCCAACAGAACATGGAAGAAGTGATGTGTTGGAAAACACAGTCTTGGTATTAGAAAGGCCTGCAGCTTCTTTGTTTTATTTATTTTTATTATGTATACAATATTCTGTCTGTGTGTATGCCTACAGGCCAGAAGAGGGCACCAGACCCCATTACAGATGGTTGCGAGCCACCATGTGGTTGCTGGGATTTGAACTCAGGACCTTTGGAAGAGCAGGCAATGCTCTTAACTGCTGAGCCATCTCTCCAGCCCCCAGGCCTGCAGCTTCTGTCTTTTCATGCTTTGAACCTAGTAACCAGACTGTAAGAACATCAAAATGACTCATACCAAAGCATACAGGGGACTCAGGACTAGAGACCTAACTGAGGGCTCAAAACCAACTTAGTTATTGTGTGTGTGTGTGTGTGTGTGTGAGTGTGTGTGTGTGTGTGTGTTTAGGTCACAAGCTTATATTCTTGGCTTATTTTTACAGTCATTTTGGGACTCAGTCTCTGGTCCTCAGGCTTACATGGGCAGAGATGTATCCACAGGCCCCCCAGTCTTCTTAGAAGCTGGGTGTGGTTCCTCCATCTCTAGTTGAATTTGCCTCCCCTGATGCCATGTAGAACTCAGAAGAGCTTTTGCCTTCGCAGTTTGCAACACTGTATGCAAATAAATAACTGTTGTGCTTTAAGTTATTACATTTCTGCCTTGTTACAAAGCAATCAGCAACTGAAGTACCAACCTGGGTATCTGCCAGCTGAGAGAAAAGAAAGGTGAACACAGGGAGCCTTGGGTATCCCTTTTGTGATCCATGGTCTCAGCCCCACACCCCAACTCCTTATTGGGGGATGCTAGGCAGGTGCTCTACCACTGAGTCACACCCCAGCCCCTCACTGGGGGATTCTAGGCAGGGGCTCTCCCACTGAGTCACACCCCAGCCCCTCACTGGGGGATTCTAGGCAGGGGCTCTACCACTGAACCACACCCCAGCCCCTCGCTGGGGGATTCTAGGCAGGGGCTCTACCACTGAACCACACCCCAGCCCCTCACTGGGGGATTCTAGGCAGGTGCTCTACCACTGAACCAGACTCTCAGTCCCAACACGGAAGAAAAGAAAGAGGATGAATATACAGGGAAGAGACTGAGACCTGAGCATGGGCTACGGATGTTGCCTGCAAGGGAGAGGACCTTTAGGTTTGTGAAAGATGCACCAGAAGTCAAAATGAGTTAACAGAAGAAAAAAAATAAAAAAACAAAGCAAAATACTCTAACAAGGCAGTTCTCCCTGTAATAAAGTCAAGGAAATGTAACATGTCAATATTAATGGAAGAATAAATCTGTCCCTCCCTTTCTTTTGGAGACTAGGGATGTTTGCAAAACTAAAAAGTCTTCAGTAATCCCTTCTTTTATCCGAAACAGATTGCAGTTTTAAGCACAGCCCCATAAAACTGTGGGTTCAAAGGAACCTGAAACCAAATTAGCATAAAATCTGGAATTCTCATTGCCACCAAATGTACAGCTGCCATCTGACAGCTCTGCTGTGATTTTTTTTTTCCCAAATAGAAACTGAAAGTAGCTGAGGTGACATGGGCCGTGTCTCCAACTTTTCATGCTTTACTGCTTTTCTCCTGGAGATACAAGCACCAGAAAACAAGGTCTAACCAACCTTGGGAGTGCAGGGCTGTGGTTCAGTTGGCAGGACACTTGCTTGGCACACACCAAGTGCTGGTTCCATCTCAGCACTGCATAAACCAGGAATGTTGGTGCGGGCCTATAACCTTAGTATTCAGTATGTAGGGGCAGGAAGATCAGGCATTCAAAGTCATCCTCCTCTGCATAGTTCCTGGCCAACGTAGGCTCCCATGGAACCCTGTCTCAAAAAACAAATGAGGGGGTTGGAGAGATGGCTCAGGGGTTAAGAGCACTTGCTGCTCTTGCAGAGGACACAGATTCACTTCCCAGCAACCATGCTGGGTGGCTATAACAGCCTGTGATTCCAGATCCAGGAATCTAACACCATCTTCTGGCCTTCTTACCCTCTCCACAGATGTAAATTAAAATTAAAAAACAAACAAACAAACAAAAAAACAGTATCCATCTTCCAGATTTACCACCAATACCTTAATTTTGTCACGAGGCATGGTGACACAAACCTGGAATCACAACTCTGGAGAAGTAGAGACAGGGGAATCAGATGTTCAGGGACACCCTTGCAGTAAATTCTACATCAGACTGCATCCAAAGAAAAAGAATATCCACAGGGCAACCTGTCCAACAAGATTAGCTGGGGAATGACCACTAATATTAGTGACAACCTATCAGCCAAGAGGGTTGGGGTTATCCCATTCAGAGGGAATATTTGCCGAGTACTTTCAGGCACACTGGATGGCTTAAGAGGATGCCAGAGGAGGCGGAACACCCCTTTCCCAGGCTTTGCATTACAAATGGCCAAGAAAGAAGAAACCCACAAGTCACTGACCCAGGCTTTTGCTTGGGTCATCACAGATCTACACTGACTTCTGCAGATACAAAGGAGGGAGGGTTGTTTGGACTGTGGCTCGAACATCACTTTGGGGATCAAAAGCTAACCTTCCCAGGCAGAGATGGCTCAGCTGGTAATACACTTATGGCCAAGGCTAGTGACCCAAGTTTGATTCCCAGAAATGCACGTCGTGGAAGGAGAGGGCAAACGCCTGCAAATTTTCCTCTGGCTTAGAGCAACCATAACTGCATACACAAGATAGATACACAAGTTTAAAAAGTTACACATGCCCCACGCACATAGGTCAGCAACAAACTCCATAATACACAGCAGGCCCTCCCTCCACACTGGAAGATTGTTGTGCCCCCTCCCTAGGAGGGAAGGTGGATTTACCCAGCACCATCCCAAACCTCCTCCTCCGATTCCCCATATGATTCACTGAATAAATCCAAGTGACAGCTGGTGGGGGCCGCCTCAACAGCACATGAAAAGCAGCCTGCAGCTCCGCAGGGAGAGAGGGGCCAGCTCCCTCCTCTCTCCTTCACAAGCTTCCCCCAGGCTTGCTGGATTCTCCCATCCACTCTCTCTGCTTCAGTCCTGGCCATCTGCTGCTGAACTAGGCACTGATGTTAACTTAACATCAACCACTCAGGCTAGAGGTCGGAGGGGCCTAAGCTGTGGGACTGGGGTGGGCTGACTCAACTGGAAAATTACCAAAAATTTGCAAGGAAGCCAGCAATGGAGAATTGGGGCTTCGTTCACCTGCACCCTTTGAAATCTGTCTTGGTGGTGTTGTGGTTGTTTAAAATAGGGTATCCTGTAGCTTAGGGGGGCCTCAAACTCCCTATATAGCTAGCTGAGTGTCTCCTGTAGCTTAGGGGGGCCTCAAACTCCCTATATAGCTAGCTGAGGGTCTCCTGTAGCTTAGGGTGACCTCAAACTCCCTATATAACTAGCTGAGGATGGTCCTGAACTTCTGATGCTCCTGTCTTCATCTCCCAGAGTTGTGAATCACAGGTGTGCAGCACAATATCCAGTTTTTGTAGTGCTGGGGATGGAACTTGGGGCTTTGAGCATGCTAGTCAGGCACTCTGCCAACTGAACTACATTCCCGGCCTCCTCCTCCTCCTCCTCCTCCTCCTCCTCCTCCTCCTCCTCCTCCTCCTCCTCCTCCTCCTCCCCCCCCTCCCTCCCTCCCTCCCTCCCTCCCTCTCTCTCTCTCTCTCTCTCTCTCTCTCTCTCTCTCTCTCTCTCTCTCTCCTATCCATTCTTCTAACCCCCCCCACACACACTTTTTCTCAGCCTCCCTGCCCGGATCTCTTTCAGAATTCTCCTATAGTCCAGGCTAGCCTTGAACTCACTGTGCTCACTGTGTTGCCAACAATGACCTTAAACTCCACCTCCTGTGTGCTGAGATCACAGGCTCGCAGTGCCTTGCCATGCGCAGCTTCTACTGTTGCCTTACAACTTTTACATTCTTTAGAATAAAAAAAAAAATACAGTGAGCATCTGGTATTTACACAAGAATCTTAGAGTTGATGGATTTAATTACAAGTGTTAGTCAAACAGGAAACTTGTAGCCAGGCTTTCAAATAGCCACTTGCCTATAACGAACACAGTTTTACTTGCGGCTGCTGGTAAAGGGTGCTACTTATTACTTGGCAATGAGTGTTCTCAGAGAAAAAGAGGTTGGTTGGAAAACAAAGCAGCTGTTGGCCGGTAGCTTTTTGTAGTTTCAATTTATGACGGTGTCCGTCTTATACAAAGATCAAGCGGCAGACAACGTTCTCTGCGAGGCGGTGTGCTCTGAGTTGTTTTTCATTAGTACCGGTGGTGATGGATTTTTTCTGGGTTACCAGGGCTCACTTACAGCTGACAACACGCATTTGTGAGATGATTGGCTGACTGCAAGGGTGCAGTACAAGGCCAGCAAAATGCCTACAAATCACTGACCTATGCAGGGCTTAGAGGCTGGCTTCATCTCAAGAAGTAACATGACGGTGTACCACTGCTGTTCTAACACCTGGGACGTGGAGGCAGAAAGATCGGGAGTTCAAGGTTAGCCTCAGCTACACAGTGAGTTCCGGGCTAGCCTGTGCTACATGAGACTCTAAAAAAAGTGTGTGTGTGTGTGTGTGTGTGTGTGTGTGTGTGTGTGTGTGTGTAGCTGGGTGTACCAAAGCACTTACGTGAAGGTATGAAGGTTAAAGGTCAGAAAACAGGAAATGAGCGCTTTCCTTTCACTGTGCAGGTCCCAGGAATAAAACTCAGGTCACAACTTATCAGATAATTTAGTGAGCTATTTTTCTGCTCTCTCTTCTCTCTCCCTCTCTTCTCTCTTCTCTCTCCCTCTCTTCTCTCTCCCTCTCCCTCTCTTCTCTCTCCCTCTCCCTCTCTTCTCTCTCCCTCCCTCTCCCTCTCTTCTCTCTCCCTCCCTCTCCCTCTCTTCTCTCTCCCTTCTCTCTCCCTCTCTTCTCTCTCCCTCTCCCTCTCTTCTCTCTTCTCTCTCTTCTCTCTCCCTCTCCCTCTCTTCTCTCTCCCTCTCTTCTCTCTCTCTCTCCCTCTCTCTCTCTCTGAGACAGGATCTCACTATGCTGCTCATCCTGCCTCAGCCTCTTGAATGCTGGGGTTAAAGGATGGCCCCCTCACTCCGGGCTCTCTAATGATTCCTTCCTATCTAATGGTCACTTTAGAGACAGAATCTGGCCAGGAAGCTGGCATACACTCCCAGCACTCAGGAGGCAGAGAGAAGTGGGTTTCTGTGAGTTCTGAGGCTAGCCTGGTGTACATAAGCAAGTTCCTGGTCAGCCAGGGCTACAAAGTGACTCTGCTTCAAAACGAAGCAAAATAAACATATAAGTAAAATAAAAGAAAATAACATTTCTCTCCTTTTCATAGTATTTACACAATGAATTTCCACATGGCATCCCACTGGATTTACCTTTCCTGCCCCCACCCTCTTGGAGTTTCCTGGTCAATCACCGATGTGTCACAAGTAGGGGGTGGTTTGCAACCCTTCCATCTGGGGAGTGCAACCGCTCTTCCTTATCAAAACAGCCATTGCAGCACGGAGCCCTGGCAGCTGTCAGACAGCACTAGGAGCCCTGTTAAGTACATTCGTCAACTTTGTGTTTTCAAAACAAAACCAAAAGGGTGACTGTGTCATCACATGCTCCTTAATCTGAAAACCAATAGAGAAGCACTTCAGAAAGAAAGCACACACACGCACGCACGCATGTGTGCACACACACACACATTACAGTTACATTTTTTTTTTTTTTTTTTTCTCGAGACAGGGTTTCTCTGCAGCTTTTTAGAGCCTGTCCTGGAACTAGCTCTTGTAGACCAGGCTGTACAGTTACATTTTAAACTTAATGCTTCCTTGTTTTTTTCCCCTAAGGATTTGTTTTATTTTTACGTGTGTGTGTGTGTTATGTGCACATGCGTGAGCACACACAAGTGCACATGCACATAAGTGCAGTGCCTGCAGCTGCCCTATGTGGGAAGCAAACTCTTTTCTAAACAGCAATAACCGGCTGCTGGTGGTGATACATGCTTTTGATTCCAGTACTCAGGAGGCAGAGGAAGGTGGATCTCTGTGAGTTTAAGGCCAGCCTGGTCTACAAAGTGAGTTCCAGGGCAGCTAGGGCTATACAGAGAAACCCTGTCTTGAAAAACAAACCAACAAAGAAACAAAAAACAAAACCACAAAAGACCAACAACTGCTCCTAACTGCAGTCATCTCCCCGGCCTCTGTAACCATCCTTTTAACCAAAACATCCCTAACTAAGGAAAAGTTTGGGTCACACCGGGAAGGAATTAAGCCCTATCTGACTCCTCAACAATTCAATCAAATGGCAAATAGCCTGAGCTGACCTCGAAGGGGAGGGAGCCTTTCTTCCTAGGATCTTTTATTATTTTATTATTATTGAAAATTTGGCCTGCAAAAGACCTTACTGTGCAGCCACACTTGGCCTTGGTAGTACAGACCTTCAACTGCTGAAGTGGCTTCCAGAAGCTAGCCTAAGATACCAGGATGTAAGTCCTTAGACTTTAGTAATGGAAAGTCTGGGTCATCGGAACAGGCAACTGGGATCCAGGGAAAAGTTCTGGTTTTAAACTAGCCTCTTGGGCCTGCTGGACTCAGTCCTAAGAAGTACCACATGTCTGGAATTCCACCTCTTTCCTTCTCTCCTGGCTTGTCCCCTTGTGTCAGGGGACATAAGCTTCAGATCCCTTTCCTCTGTGCATACTGTTGGGTGTCTTGGTTAGAGTGGCTTTGAAATGTTTTGTGAAGACAGGCTCACAGAGCCCAGTTCAGATCACAACCCATTATGTAGCTGAGGATGACTTTGAACTCCTGATCCTTCTGCCACCACCTCTGAAGTGCTGGTGTTGCTGGCACAAGCCCCCACTGCCGGTTTATGAAGTTAGGAGTTAGACCTACGCCTTCACATATGCTAAGGAAGCACTCTGCCAATTGAGCTCCGTACCCAGCCCGGAAGAGGTTTGTCTTACTTATAGTACTATGTCTGGAGCAGAAAGCTTGAGTGGACGTTTGCTCCACAGAGCCTTTGGTTCTGCTTTGAGCAATCTCCATAACGGTGAGCTACTCATTTCAGAGGTGGTATCCAGGGCTAGGGATAGGAGAGGTCAATTGGAAGTATTTCCATTGCATAGATCACACTGGAGGTGCCATCAAAACGCTCAACCCTGGGGGCTGGGGAGATGACTCAGTGACATTCTAAGGTTTTCTTTATACTGCAAGACAGTAAAATGCCTGTCACACAAACGTGAGAAGCTGAGTTTGACTCCCAGAACCCACATAAAAAGCTGGGTGTGGCGGTGCATACTTGTAATTCCAGAGCCAGGAGATGGCGAGGATCCCTGGAGGATCTTTGGAGTTTGCTGGCCAGACAGCCTACCCTAGTAGGTGAGCTCTAGGCCAGTAAGCAATCCATTCTCAAAAGACACGGTGGGATGGGGTTGGGGGTTGAGGGAGGGGAGCCAAAGGATTCCTCCACAGGTACGGGTGTTGGCCATCCTGCCTGACTAGCATCGGAATTCCGTTTGGTGCATGCAATGTATTCTAAGTCCCATGCCAGGAGGACTTTAGCATGTCACGGTTAAGAAAATCAACACATTCCTAAGAACTTTAATAAATACTTCCCACAACAAAACACAACTGGCTGCCACAGGATCTCATGCTGTCTCTCATTAGTCAACTTTGCAGCAGTCACGTAAGTCCGGTGGAGGTGGGTGGCGGTCTGTCCCTTCCTGCGTGCTGAGAAGTGCTACTATATGGTTCCCTTGATGCTGCAAGCTTTCTGGAGCCTGCTTTGAAATCCAGAGAACACACCTAGTTCCCTCTCCCCACAGGAGAAAGCTCTCTGGCTTCTAAGGAGAGGCAAAGATGGCTGGCTTTTGAAGTGGCTTTATGTAGAGAAGGTGGGGAAGGGCAGGCGGCCATTATCAGTGGCTACCAGGTGCTCTGGGATCAAGGACTGGTAATAGAACACTAGGCTGGCACTGCCAGAGGAAACCATCCGTCCTCTCCTTCCCGGCCCTTACTCCCTCTTCTTCGTCTTCCTTCTTTATTTTATTTTTTTGAAAGGAGGCTTTTTACCCTCATTAAATGAAACCTTATCTCTGAAAGACCCGCAATCCTCTGCAAACGACAAGTGTGCCTAATCTCATTTTCTGACAAGTGATTCTGACAGCACCTTCCTTTTGATTTCTGAGACATGTAGTTAGACATATATTAATCTGTCAGTCACCATCCCCAGCAAGAATGAAAGAGAGGGAGAGAAAGAAGCGAACATTTGTGAGTATGAAGGCGAGACAAGAGGCTACGATACCTATTTTAAATGACGCCTGAACACTCCTTTTCTGGGATTCCTTCCCCCCCCCTTCTCCTCTCTGCAGACTGCCCAGGCCAGGGCCTGTGGGACAGGCATCTTGAAGGCTCAGTTATGGGGTTCAGTGTTCTGGAGTGAGGCACCCCAATTCCAAATCATCAATCTTCCTGTGTAACACTAGCTTGATTATACATTCATTCACATACACTCCAGCAAAGTGCTATGTGTCAGTATGGGAGGGTCACCATTCCTGATTTTAAACTGTGTCCCCAGCTGGTGAGATGGCTTGGTTACTAATGTCCCTGTCATGTAAGCATGAGGACCCGAGTTCTAGTCCCAGAATCACTGGTTGACAAGATAAGTCAGATACAGTGAGTGTTGTGTTTCTGAAATCCTAGTGTGGATCCCTAGGGTTTGCTAGTCAGCCAGCCTAGTCTACTTAATAAGTGAGAGAACCTATCTTAAAAACGAATGCTGCCTGAGGAACCATATCCGAGCTGACCTCTAGCATCCAAATGCATGTGCACACACGTGTGAACACCCATGAATACACATAGAGGATGCACATACATATATACATATATCAAACAAAAAGTCATATCTGAGTCTTTCTGTCAAGTCCCTGACACTTGGGGATGGGAAGTTACTTGTAAAAGTTACTCCACCTGCTGTGTCCTGGAGTTCTGACCCTGAGCATCTACATAATACCAGGTAGGGCTGCTGACAGCCATTCAACAGGCATACACAGTAGTCCCCCTGAGTATGCTGCCTAGCTGGACTAAGATTTGGGGAGCTACACGTTCAGCAGGAGACTCTGCCTCAAAAAATACAGTGGAAAGTGATCAAGGAAGATGCCCAATGCCAACTTTGAGCTTATACATGCATTCACAGACACACGCATTCAGAGACACATGCATGTGCACCCCAACACACAAATGAACATCCACACACACATGCACACCACATACATATACATGTAAAGAAAAGTCTGTGATAATTATCTCCTCACTTTGTAACACCTCATGGAAAGTAAGAAAGAAAGGGTTAGGCTAGATAGACTGGTGATCAAATATTCCCTAGCTGGGGGTATATCTCAGCAACAGAGTACTTGCCTAGAATCCCCCAGTGAGGGGCTGGGTAGAGGTGTGGCTCAGTGGTAGAGCACCTGCTTAGAATCCCCTAGTGAGGGGCTGAGGTGTGGCTCAGTGGTAGAACACCTGCCTAGAATCCTTTAACTTCTGGTGATCCTTCTGCCTCTGCCTCCTTAGGGCTGGGATTACAAGTGTGCAGCACAACACTTGACTTAATTACTCAGATTTTTAACAGGATGGTAGGGGTACAGAGATATAGCGGGCAGACATTTAGGTATGTTTGCTTATCCTTCAGTGAGTATTCTTGGGAACCTGGAATGCTAGGAAAGCAGTCTCCTTTCTGGAGACACCAAATGTGCTTTACAAACTTTCCTGGGCTGTGACAGGCCCTAATGGAGGGATCCATTGCCTCTGTTAGGTTACTTCTAGTTCTGTCTTGTAGGGCACCTTCTCTGCCTGGGGCAGTATAGCCCAAGATCAAATCTTCTTAAGCACTTCCCTTTGCTTCAATGGGTCAATGTGATGTCAAGAACTTAGTCCTGATTTTCATCCACCTTGATCTGTCACTATAGAGACATCTTTTATTCTGCTTTGGTTTTTTTTTAAATTTTTTTAATATTTATTTATTTATTTATTTATTTATTTATTTATTTATTTATTTATTATGTATACAATATTCTGTCTGTGTGTATGCCTGCAGGCCAGAAGAGGGCACCAGACCCTATTACAGATGGTTGTGAGCCACCATGTGGTTGCTGGGAATTGAACTCAGGACCTTTGGAAGAGCAGGCAATGCTCTTAACCTCTGAGCCATCTCTCCAGCCCCCTTTTATTCTGCTTTGATTCAAATCTTCAGGCTTTTTGGGGTGTATATGTGGATGGAAACTGTAATTTGATGAAGACAGAGGGGAAAGAGAGGAAGCCATGTCAGTGACCACTTCATTTATAAAGTCCTTCTTCTCCACCCACGGCCATCGGTGTGCAGAGAGGACAATTAAAATGGGGTTCAGTTAAGAACACCACAAAACAGAAATCAAATAAAATATTAAAACACTAAGTGCCATTATTAAATAAGTGTTTGGTCAAGAAGGTTATTAGATGCCAACAAAGTGCACAGAGCCCAGGAAGCCTCCAGCAGAGGGGGTTGAACACACACTTGTCCGACGTCTGTGGTTAACAGCATTTGGTTGTTTTCACACATGCCTCTGTTGTGCTGAAAGTAAGAAACAAGTATACAAACTCTAATTCAAATTTTCATTCCAATTTTCTTTGGAGACAGGGTCTTATGTAGCGCAGGCTAGCCTCAAACTCATTATGTAGCCCAAGATGAGCATGGACCGTCCATCCCTTGCCTCTACCTTCCCAGTGCTGTGATCACAGATGTGTACCACACATCAGGTTTACTTGGACCTGGGGGTAGAATCCAGGACTTTGTGAGGCAAGCGCTTTCCCAACTGAGCCACGTTTCCATCACCAACATTACCCAGAGATCTGTGCTCCTGACTGCCTGGCTAGGACAAGTCACATCCCTCATTAGCCAGAACAAGCTGTATTGCACATGGACATGAATCTGAATTGCTTCATCTCCTGCTCCAGACTATTCTGAAACATCTTCAGTGTTCTCTCATCAAAGAAGAGCCGTGGAAAGAACACACAGAAAATACTGTCATTATGACTATCCACATAGCAACCTCTACACCCAGAAGACAGACAAGCAATTGTCTAATTAAAATTATGTCTATTAAAAATCTAACATGGGGCAGTGGTGATGCATGTCTTTAATCCCAGCACTCGGGAGACAGAGGCAGGTGGATCTCCATGTGTTCATGGTCAGCCTGGTCTACCAAGGGAGTTCCAGGACAGTCACAGCTATATAGAGAAACCATGTCTCAAAAACCAAACCAAACAAACAAATAAACAACATGAGAAAGGTATTATCTGTTGATAGAACTACATATGAGACAGATTTAAGAGACCTAAGAGGTATTTTGTTTGTTTCATGGTGTGTGGAAGCATGTATACATGCTTGTATCCATGTGTGCACGTGTGGGTATGAGTGTGCACCTTCGTATTCATCTGTGTAGAGGGTGAAGAGGTCATAACCTTAAGTATAATTTCTCAGATGCAGCCCACCTTGTTTTTTTGTGACATGCTCTCTCATTGGACCTAGGGCACACCCATGAGGCTAAGAAGACTAGCCAGTGAAAGCAAGGACTGTTGCCTATTCTTCCCCACACAGAGACACACCACCTGCTGTCGAACAGCTTCCTTCCATCCTGCAGAGAAGCTTCTTAAGCCGAAGGGTAAAAACTCAAATACCTTCAGGAAGTCCTTGAAACTGACCAGATTCACTAGGCCCCTTCCTACCAGAGTAAGCAATAAAAGCTAAGAATCCTTCACAGAAAAAAAAAAAAAAGGAAGCTGGGCTGCAAAGAGAACTTTCAGGGGAGGTAAGCTTCAAAAAAGACTCTGAGACCATACCAGCTGCCTGGAAAGAGGTTAAGACCAACTAAGGACACCTGGAAAGGACACTCTCTACCCTGTTGAGCTCCCTGCAGGCTTTTGTGAGCTTCGGTGATACAGCTGTCTGAGGCCTTTCTCTTCCTCTAAGTAACCCCAGTAAAATTGATTGGTTCACCAAGCTGAATTTCAGAGGTACCTGTACTTTTGGTCTGTCATGGGTTCCCTATCGGGTGAATAAGCCTGTGTGTTACATCTCTCCAGGAATAGTTTTGTCATATACACCACCACACGGGGCCTTTTTATGTGTGTCCTGTGGACTGTACTTACTATGTCTTCACATTTACAAGGCAAGCCCTTTACCAACTAAATCATCTCTCCAGTCTACTGCCCTCTGTTTTGAAATGGGGTCTCACTGCATATCTCTGGCTGGCCTGGCACTCTCTTTGTAGACCACGCTGGCCTCAAACTCATAGAGATCAGCCTGCCTCTGCCTCATAAGTTTTGGTGTTAAAGGTCTGTACCACCACAGTTATCCCAACCCGTTTTTTTTTTTTTTTTTTTGAGGCAGGGTTTCACGTAAACCAGGTTGTCTTGAATTTACCGTGTTGCCCAAGGTGACCTTGAACTCATGACCCCAGTCTCCTCCTTCCTAATTATGTGACGACATGCATGTTTCACTAGGAGTGGTTTATAGACGGCTGGGGATGGAATCCAGAGCTCTGTGCATGACAGGCAAACATTCTACCAACTGAATCACATTCCAGTCCCAAAATTTGAGTCTTAATCCTAACCGTGTGATGTTGGGTAGGTCACTGTAATCTCTCTAAGCCTCAGTTCCTCCTAAATAAGTAGAAGGGACTGGACTAGAATACAGCTAGATCCCTCCCAGCTCCAAAGTTCTGATTCTTTGTGTAAACATGGCCCAGGCATTCCTTTTTCTTCTGTTGAACCCCGTGCACATCATAGGGTAGCCAGAGAAACAAGATCCTTGGGAAACACATAATCTGAATAACCAGAAGGGATGTAATTAAAATCAGGGTTCTGTTCCCACAAACATACCCAAGGATCTTCCCATACAAACACCACAGTAATTAACCAACCTGCAAACCACACGTTACCGCCCTCCAGGCCCTGCTGGGCTTAGCTCGCAGCCTGACTCAGGAATCCAGGTTGTCCTCACCTCCCAGACAGCAAGCCTCACTCCTGACAGCATTCAAAAGCGTGTTTTGCCGGTGGCTTTTGTGAGACAGGCACATTTTTTAAAGTCATGCAGGGGCATGAATACATTTCTGGAATTTTCAAAATCATTACGACAATGAAAAGAAATGACAAGGAGCCAGCTTGCATCTGAATAGCCTCGTATCTGCACTAAGCCCTCCTCTCTCCTCCCTTTGCCTGAAAGAGGTTTACCACAGAGTAGCTGCCAAATTGGTTTCTCAGGAAGCTGGCACTGGCAGGACCCTCTCCAGGGACGTGGGCTTCACCACCTCAGTCCTCCAGGGCTAGGACATTCCACTAGCTGGACCAGACCCTGGCACCATCTGACCAGAGTGGAGTCTATTTTCAACCTCCTCTGTTTTTAACAACCTTATGTCATATGTTCACCCAGACTGGCCTTGTGGCCCAGAAATTATATTTGGTCCTGTCATCTGGCTAACCTGATAAACTTATTGTACCCCAGCTGGGGTAACCGGGGCCAGCCAGGGACAGCTGGGGGAGGTCTGTTTTAAGTCCCTAGATAACATCCGGGAGAGATGTCCTCAATCACACATTACAAATGAGGTCCGGGAGGACCTGCCTGAGAAAGATAATGTGTTCTCAGACATTTCTGGAGTCGATTCATTGGGCAGGCATCTTGGCTATCTTTATAATCTCAATGGGTTCACCCCCGGGGACCCAGCACTCGGAAGGCACCGTGCATCTGATGATCCGAATTCAACAGCTGAAAAGCGATGAGAGGTCCTACATAATCTGGTTAGTCAACAGACCAGCAGCTACGGTCTTGCCTGAAAGTGCGCTCCCAAGTGCAGCGCTGGGGGGCAGGTGAGATGGCTCAGCAGAGGTGCTTCCTGCCAAATCTGCCGACCTGAGCTTGATCCCTGGGAGCAACAGGGTGGAAGGAGAGACATTACTCCCACAGGCTGTTCTTTAAGTTTCTTTTTATACTATGTGTGTTGTGCTTGCATGTCTGTCTGTGTACTGAGGGCATACAATGCCCATGGAATGAGAAGAAGGTGTAGGATCCCCAGGGACTGTAGGCACGATACTTGTGATCTTCCACGTTAGGTGCTGCTAATGGAACCTGGGTCCTTTGGAAGAGAAGCCCATACTCTTAACCACGGGTTGTCCTTTGACCTCCACTTGTACACTGTGACACGTGTACTTTTCCTTTCCCCCAAATAAATTAAAGGTAGAAACAAAACAAAGCCACTACAGAGTTGGTTTGGGAAGATAGGTCAGTCTGTGAAGTTGCATGAGGACCCGAATTTGGTCCTTGGCAGTAGCCCAGAGGTAGGGTGGTAGGTGCTTGTGATTCCAGTGCTGGCGGTGGGGTGGGGGCGGTGGATCGAGTCAGGGAATCCCTGGGGCTTGCTGGGCTTGCTGTCCTAACCTACTTAGTGAGCCCTAGGCCAATTAGAGACCCTGTCACAAAAAAACAGGTGTTGGGGCCAGCAAGATCAGGAACATTTTGCACGCTACGTTTTGCTTGATGACCTGAGTTCTAGTCCCAGAATACAGGACGGAGGGACAGAACCCAAAGTTATCATCTGACCTCCACAGGAGGGCAAGGGCAGGTATGTGCCCCCACAGACCAATAAACTAAAAATTAAGAAAAACCAAGATGGATGACATCAGAGGAACAGAGTTCAGGGCTGTCCTCTAACCTGTATGCATATACATAACTCATACGCTATGTATGCGCGCGCGCGCACACACGCGCACACACACACACACACACACACACACCAGTCTCAAGTCCCACTGTGACCTGTTCTAGTCACTCTTCATGTTAGCAGGACCATCAAGGACTGGTGTGCACATCGGTAATTGGGAGCTACTGCCCAGCAAACCAAGAGTAGACAGAAAAACGTGAGGGTCCCAATTCCCAGCCAGGGCAGCAGGTTCAGAGGCAACTGTGCAAGAAGACAGTAAAAGCGGAGCGGCACACTATTCCAGGCTCACAACTGTGCCTGTGATGTAGACAGAAGCCCGTATTTGAGCAGGCGCCCAAAGGTGTCATAAACAGGTGTCCTCATTAACAGATTCAGCCATCTGTGTTAATTCAGAGGAATTTCACTTTAAATTAGAAAACTGGATCCCAGGCTTAGCGATAAAATAAATTAATTAAAGAACATTTTTGAGCCCAAGCTGGCTCAAATTTCATACGAACTGGAGGATGAACCAGAATTATGGCTCCTCCGGCCTCTCTACCTCCCGAGTGCTGGGATTTCAGGTGTGCACCAACCACACCCAATGTATGCGGTGCTGGGGGTGGACCACAGGGCTCTGCACATACTAAGCAAGCACCCCACCAGCTGAGCTACAGCCCCAAACCAAAGTTGGGAAGCAAGACCCGGCAATGAGCCAACAAGTTATTTCCCATACATCTTTATGGTAACTTTCTTTGATTTGAAAAGCAAGTCATGCCGGGCCTAAGCTTACGCAGATTGGTTAGTGAAACATGGGAAGGTGTGAAGGTGATTTCTTGGGAGACCTGGTGTCAATCTTCCAAAAGGGTTATCTGAAAGACCTCCTCAGACCTGGCGAGCAGTTTGCTTCTTGCTTTGGATTTTCAGCCTGGCTTCAGAAACCCCATGTCTTTCTTAGTACAGGTATATTCCTCAGTTGCCAGGGAGGGTGGAAAGCCTCCTCTGCTCACATCTGTATTATAATAAATGCATTATAAATGAGTAAGTAGGAGACAGTAAGGAAATGATGTTTTACTTTTAAATGCTAATTACGAAGCCCTGGTACTGTTAATGTGCGGGGTGTTCTGTCAATTTTTAATGTTTATGCCAAGTGTAGTCTTCAATTTAACATGAGCTTTTAATCCTTTGAGTACTAAATTGCCTTTTAATGCTTGCCGAACAACATTGTGTTTGTACAGAGTCAGGCCTGAAAAATGTATTTAGTACAAGGTATGTTGTGGGAAGGCAGACAGGGGAGGGGGGAGGGAAGAGAACTTTTTCCCCTCTCTCTAAGAAGATGACTGGTAAGAACAAAAATCAACAGGCTCCGTTGGTCTCCTCTGCATCATTTCTCATTCCTTCTGAGGTTGCTGCGAGCGCTTCTCTCCTGCTGCAGGTTTAACCCTGCAGTGACAGTTCTTGGCTCCCAGGAACACAATCAGCCCCAGGGTCTACCTTGCCCCAATCAAAGGAATGCCTGCAGGAACAGATGCAAGGGAAGATTCTGGCCGCCCTCCTGGCATGCGCCAAGCTGGGAGGGGAAAAGGCACTCAGAGCATGCTCAGGGGTGTCGGCGCATTTCCTGCTGCTACACAGAGGGAAAGCGTGGGAGGGGAAACTTGTACAGTTCCTATAATGACAGAACTAGGGAGGCAGGGGATGTGGCAGTTTGTAGAGTGCTTGCCTAGCATTCATGGGGCCCTGGGTTCAGTCCCCAACACCACATAAACTGTGTGGTTAGTGTATATCTGTAATCCGTTCGTGAGTTCAAGGCTAGCCTAAACTACATGAGATCCTGTCTCAAAAAGAGGGCAGGCTCATTCACAGGAAAGACAGAATGGGGTGAGAAGAAAGTGGGTAGTGCATCAGGACAGTGTTTGGTTTTGTTTTCTTTTTCTGGGCACTGTGTAGGCAACCTGGTGCTTAGACCTGTAAAGGCCACCACACCCAAACCTCATTCTGATATGTATCTCCATTCTAGAATGTTCTTTTGAGCTCTCAGTATGCCACATTGATTTCCTCATGCATGCCAAATATGTACCTACTTTGGAGCTCTATATAACAGCAAATAACACACACACACACACACACACACACACACACACACACACACCATTCAGGCCACAGCAACAACTCTGTGGTACTGGGTTCAGTTCCAAACACCAAATGATAAACGTGCTGTGTATGGAGCTCAGCTGGTAGAATGCTTACCTAGGATGCAGGAAGCCCTGGGTCCCATGACCAATGTGGCATAAACTGATTCAAGCCCATGATCCCAGCACTTATTGGTTGGAGGCAGAATCATGAGGTCAGACTGTTGAGATGGTTCACCTGGTACAGACACTTTCTTTTCTCTTTTAACCAGATATGCTAAGTCGCTTTTTCAAGATCATGTGTCTGCTTAGTGGTTGAGTTGATTCACTGTTTCCCAGCTCTTAAGAAAGGCATTTGCAGGGCTGGTGAGATGGCTCAGTAGGTAAAATGTTGCCTTGCCTGGTGACCTGAGTCAACCCCCGGGACCCTCGTGGTGGAAGGAGAGAAATGACTTTCTCAAGTTGTCCTCTGACCTCCACACACAGGGCATGTGGCATGTGCCCACTTCCCACAGAACAAATTAATATTAATATAAGTAAAACTAAAAACAAGGAAGGTCATGGTCACTCTGAGCTATATAGTGAGTCTCAGGCCAGCTTGTGCTATAAGATACTCTGTCATAAAAATAAAAATAAAGTAAAAAAGAAACCCAGTCTCCCCTCCTCTTCCACCACTGTTTTTCAAGACAGAGATCCGCCTACCTCGGCCTCCTGAGTGCTGGAATTAAAGGCATGTGCTGCCACCCTCAGCTTCTTTAAAATATCTTAATGCATTTATCTGTTTGTTTATATTTGGGAAGAGGTAGGTACACACCATGGTGTATCCATATGAAGGCCAAAGGACAATTTGAGGGAATCAGTCCTGGCCTACCATCACTGAGTTATCTCATCAGCTTGAAGCCTAGTTCCTATTGCCTTGACTTTGATGAAACTGTTCTTTGGAAGGACATAATTAGTTGGGTATAAGATGCTCATGGAGTCTGGTTTGTCCGGGCCTAGGGCAGGCTCGGCAGTGGTACCTCTGTCATCTCCTAGTGCAGGCTCCTGGACACTTCTGCTGTCCTTCCTTACTGGTGCAGGAGGAGGAAAAGGAAAAGGTGATCCGAAAGCCTACAGGAAAGTTGAGTTTCCAGAAGAAAGCATTTGCTTCCAGCGGTTCCCTTTTAGTGAGCAGGCATTCCCAAGGAACAATGGCCCACATACGTGTTTGGTAAACTGCCTAATGATTAAATAGCATGCCACCGACATTTGAATATCAAAAGGCTATCTTCCCATAGGAGAGGCAATTGCCTGCCCGATGAGCTTCAGTACAGCTAGCGAGAGCAGAGGGAGCAGCAAGTGCGGAGAAATGACGAGGTTTCCCTCTCTCCATAGCTCTGACAACGACATGACATACCGCGTGGAGTCCAACAGCTGCCACTTACAGCTGGGGCAAGTGGCCACTCTAAATATGGGCTTTTCTGAATCCGCTTATTATGTGGTTGGCTGTGTTATAATTTGATTTAAAACCCTGTATTAGCCTTAGAGGTATAAGTACAAGGGACGGGCAGGGCTGGAATTAGGCCACAAGTGTGAAGGGGGTCTTTGTCCTCTGACATATTAAACAGAGTTTTTAAAATATCGATTTTATTGTTTTAATTATGTAGTGTGTATGTACCTGTGTGTGGGTATGTTCATGTGATTGCAGGTGCCCATGGAGGCCAGGAGAGTGGCTCAGACTCCCTGGAGCTGGAGTTACAGGTGACTGTGAGCCACAAAGGCGCTGGGAACTGAACTCCAGTCTTCTGCAAGAGCAGTCCTTGATCTTAATCACTGAGCCATTTCTCTGGTCTTTGACCACGGATTTTTAAGAAGATCATCCACTGTATGGCCCTCCCTGGAAACACCAGTATGAACAGAAGAACATCAGTCTGTACACCCAGAAGAATGCCAGTCTGTTCCCCCGCCCCCACCTTTGCTGTGGCTAGGCCCATCTGCCCACTCTTAATCCCAATCAGTTCATTTCCATCTTGGTGTAGTCAGAAAACAACAGCACTAGGGAGGCCAAAGCAGAAGGATCCAGGCCAGCCTGGGCTATTTGGTGGGACACTGTCTTAATAGGCAAATGAATAAGTAGATACAGAACGGCCTCGGTACCTGGGTTCCACTCAGGATGATGGGAGGAATAACCAAGCTTCTAATGGTAAGCAAGTCAAACGAATGAATACAGTATAGTCTAGGTATCCTGCCTTGGTTCAGTAAGTCTTAAGGAAAGAACATGTTTCTATTAAGCTAGTGAAAATTGAATGAATGAATGAAAAGAAAGAATGAAAATACAATATAGCCCCAGGACCTGTTTTTGACTAAACATTACTTAGGCAAAGATAGTATCTCTGTTGGTAATCTACTAAAACAGCAGTTCTCAACCTAAGGGTCACGTATTGGATATCCTGCATATCGGGTATTTACATTACACTTCATAACAGTAACCAAATTACAGTTATGAGGTAGCAACAAAATAGTTTTATGGCTGGGCGGGGGGTCACCACAACATGAGGAGCTGTGTGAAAGGGTGCAGCATCCAGAGGGTAGAGAACCACTGGACTAAAAGTTCAATGGATACAGCTTAGCTTGGGTATCTGTGTTTGCTTCAAGATGACTTAAGGCAAAAATCAAGTCTCTCAGTAGCTACTATAGTAACAGTGACATGCAGTTCCTGTACCCTAGAGGTCTGCCAAACTCCCGATTCCTTCCCCACAGGAGTAACTTCCCTGTGAAGGAGTCCAGTTCCCGGCCTTTTGCTACATGACTAGTTCTTGGCTGTGAGCGTGGCAGGATGATGTGGGTCCATTTTCAGACTCCTTCCTTTAGGAGGAGGTGGATCCCAGAGTCCCTGCCTAGAGCAGAGTCTTCTGCCATCTAAGGATGCCCAACATTGAGACTCTTTCATCAGCAGCAAAGAGGGATCTTTTCATTTTAAGCTTTTATTCCTTTTTGGTGTCTCATTGGATATGGGAGCTATTTCATGGAACCTTCAGTCACTCTCCAAACACAAACAAGCAAGCAAGCAGACAAAAACAACCTTTCAGTTGTTCCAGAGAACTTTCTTCCAACTATAAAATGGGGGTAACTGCTTAAAAGCAAAACAAAACACCAACAACTACAACAAACCCCCTAGATACACACAATGAAAAACAGTGGGCAATATGGAGGAGCAGCAGCCAAATCCAGCCAGTCTTCATCTAACCCCAATACTCAACATTAGTATAAAACTCCACAGCATCCACCTCTTACCTTATACAAAACAAACCGAGTGTGAGGTTCACTCTTGCCATGGTCTCTGTGTGCCCACTCCCTACCCGGCTTGGCCAGGGGCAAAGGTTGGGAAAAGAACCCATGCACACCTCGCCGCGAGGCATGGCCCAGAAAGGGCTCTTCTGCATACCTCCCTACCCTTCATTACGGAACTTTCTCCTAGGAAAAGGCTGGAAGAACGTGACATTATTATTTCCTCATTTGGGCTGGATTGCTACAGGCCTGGGCATGCAGGCACCAGTGCCAGTGGAGTTGATTTATGAAGCCTTGTTCCTCTCCTGGCCCCATGATACGGTTATAACTCTCCCTTTCACAGCAAGGATTACGGCGTTCTAATGACTCGCTGCCCACGCGTTATCTTCCAGTAACCTGCTGGGTTTAGAGCGGGTGGTTGTTTTCTAGGTGGTAATTAGGATTTTTTTCCCCCTCCTGTCTTTAAGACTTTTCAGTTTCTCTCGACTCCTTGTTCATAGCTTAGCTCTAGGAAAGCTGGGCAGAGGTGCCTGACTCAACATAAAGCTCTGTATTCTTAGCATAGGCCCACGTGTGTGCGTGGAAACATGTGCACGATCGTGTGCATGCATGTATGCATGGAGCCTCGAGGCTGAGGTTGGGTGTCTTCCTTGACCCTTCAAATCCTTACTATTCATAACAGGCTCTTGCTATGTAGCCCTGGTTGGCCTTGAACTCACTGTGTAGACCAGGCTGGCCTCCAACTTAGTGATCTGCTTGCCTGATTCATGAGTGCTGGGATTAAAGGCATGTAACACTATGCCTGGCCACCTTATTTTTTAGGACAGGGTCTCACTAAACCTGGAGCTCAGTGATTTGGTGAGCTAGCCAATGAGCTTCAAGGACCTGACTGTCTTTGCTTCTCCAGCACTAATGCTTGTATGTGGGTTGGGGGGGGGGGCTCTGAATTCAGGCTGTCATGCTTAGATGGCAGTCACTTTGCTGGGTCACCTTCTCTTTCCATTCTCATAGTGAAAGCTCACTCTTAAGTCACCTGAATGCCCCTTGTAGTCCATGCTGGTCTGGAATTCGAGATTCTCCTGTCTCTACCTCCTGAATAACAGGGATAACAGGTGTTTGCTACGATGCACAGGAATCGAACCCAGGGCTTATGAATGCTAGACAGCAACCCACCAATTAAACTACACTCCCTGTCCCCTTGGGCTCCCCATTTGTTTTAGAGATGGGTCTTGCTATGCTGCTCAGGCTAGATTTGAATTATGCATGCCATTAACGTCCCTGGATTTGAGATCTTCCTCTCTCTACCTACCAAATGCTGGGATTACAGGCATGTGCCCCCATGCACTGTGGCTGTCTACCAGCTTTCTGACTGAGGCTCGACATGTATCCCAAACACACAGCTGTGCCAACCCCGCCACCACTGTGCAAGGGATGGCAAGCATGCTGCAGTGGGCTAAGACAGCAATGTGGCCCATCCCACTCAGAGCCAGCTTTCACAGGGACAGCTCTGTTCAGGGAGCTGCCTGACCATGTGGGACAGACTTGTGGTTTCCCAGCCAGCCCAGCTCTCCTGCTTGGGTGCCCACCTGCCTGCTATGGGCTGTTACTCAAACTGGCACAGCAGGAAAAGAAGCCTTGGGTGGATACTGTTAGCCTGGCAGCGATTCTGCTAATTCACACATGAGAAAGCTCAACTGGGTGAGCATGCTCAAGATCACACAGCCAGCAAGGGAGAACATTCTGGAACCATCTGCTTACATTTACTTCTCGAGGCAGGAAACAACCATGGTAAAGGATACGGGATGGAAATGGGAAATTGAAAGTCTACAATTCATGAGTCTGGGGCGATAACTCAGTTGGTGGAGCGCTTGCTTTGCAAGCATGAGGATCTAGAACCAATGTAAAAAAGAACAAATCTGGGTGTGGTGGCGTGCTTATAATTCCAGTGTTGGGAGTTGAAGACAAGAAAATCCATGGGGTTCACCGAACAACCTATTTGGTAAGAGCCAGGCTAGTGAGAGACACTGACTCAAAAAGCAGGGTGGACAGTACCCCCAAAGAATGACATCTGAAGTTGTTCTCTGTCCCGTACATGGTCCCTGCAAGCAGGGGCACAATGCCTGGGATCCACACAGAACAAAAAAATCAGAACAGGCAAGGAACTAGGTGTGCAGGTGTGTGGGTGCAGGGGGTGCACTAGTACGATGGTTCTCTACCTTATTTTATTTTCTTTTTTAAGATTTATTTTTGTTTGTGTGTGTCTGTAGGTACCTGTGCACATGCTGGAAGTTGCCTAAGAAAGCCAGAAGAGGGCGTCAGATCCCCCTGGTGCTGGGATCACAAGCAGTTATGACCTGTCAAACATGACTGCTGGAAACCAAACTCTGGTCCTCTGGAAGAGCAGCAGAGATGACTCTTAACTGCTGAGTCATTTCTCCAACTTCTTTTTGTGAGACAGGGTCTCTTACCTAATCTAGCAGTTTCTGACTGGTTGGCCAACGGGCTTCTGGAATCCTCCTGTCTCTGGCCTAGGGCTCTGGGCATGTGCTTATAAAGGCACATGCTGGCACAACTGGCTTTTTATGTGGGTGTTGGTTTTCACACTTGGGTGTCAAGCAGTTTACCAACTGTGCCATCTTACCAAACACCCTAAACTCTGAGCTGTATACCAAGCGGCCTGGAGACCAGTGCACAGTGACTTTTCTTCCCTTTTCCCAGTCCCAGTCTGCCTGCAGCTAGTCTCCATCCTTCCCTGCTGAGCTAAGAGAAGTCTCACAGCAAGACTTCTTGTCCCCACCCCCAGCAAAAGGCAGCCGTGAGCCCTACAGAGGCTCAGAGCTAGGGGAACGCTATTCTAACAACCCTCGTGGCCCACCAGGGAGTAGACTGGAAAACCAGTTTAGATTCGCAAGGAGGCTGGTATTAAACTCACCAGTGTCCCGGCTCAGGCAGCCACGCGTGTTAGGGCATGTGAATAATAAAAGAAGAACTTGTAATTCTACTAAAAAATGAAATTCCACCATTTCTGCAGAATAAACAAAACCAAAATATCACATTAGCTCTGCAATACGTCTGGCTCCGGGGCTTCAGACTCTCATTACTGTTGGATTTTCTCCATGAAGGATCCCTCCGTACTCCCCCTGCACCCTGAATAACAAAACACGCAGCCTTTATGACGAACTTCCTTTCCCTTCCATCTCCTGCCTGCCTGTGGTTTATCCATATCAGAAACCAATAGAGGAAACTCACAAGACAATGAGCGTCTGTCTGCAGTTCTTTTGCCTGGTGTGCTCTGAACTGTCTTCCAGAGAGTTCTTAGGCCCTCATAGGGTGACAAAGAAAGAAGCGCCCCTCATGATTTAGGAAAGATGAAAAGAGCCACCCCCAGAAGCCCGTGCTTTTGCTTGCGTGAGGTAACTTGGAGGGCGTCGGAGAGGGGCTGCTGGCTCTGGGTTCAAAGCGAATCTGCCCCGAGAGGGGTTGGATTCAGACAGCGATGGATCAAAGGCTCTTGGAGGTGGCAGCAGCTAGCGCCTCAGTGGCAGCGAGCTTTGACGCCCTTCTTTGAAGACATCTGGCACCTCAGATCTCTGGGCAGGAGTGTGTGGCAATGTCTGTGTGTTGGGGTTCCCAGTACACCACCTAGGACCCCCCCCAGGATCAACAGCAACATCCTCAGGCAGGGTCTCATATAGCCTTGGTTGGTCTTGGTATGTAGCCAAGGATAAGTCTGAATTTCTCATCCTCCTCTCGCTATCTCCTAAGAGATAGGATTATAGGCTGCCACACCCATCCTGACCAATTTTAATTAATTTAAATTTTTTATCATTATCATGTATGTGCACGTTACGTGTGGGGCACGTCTGTGCCATGGCATGCATGACGAGGGCAGAGGACAACTCTGTATAGTCTGCTTTCTGTTTTCATCTTTGTGTGGTTCTAGGATCAAACTCAGGCTCCTAGGATTGTGTGGGAAAACCTCTACCCACTGAGCCATCTCACTGGCCCTAGTTACTCAGTTTTTGAAGCAGGATCTCACATTGCCCTGTTTGGCTTGGCACTTAGTACGCAGCCAAGGATGAACTTGATCTTCTGACGCTCTTGCCTCCTCCTTTAGAGGGCTGAGATCAGAGATGTGTACCACCACACATGGCTTATGTGGTGTCAAACCCAGGGTTTGGAGCACACTACGCAAGCGTTCTACTAAGTAGACCACATAGCCATTTTTCAAAAGAGCTCAATCAAGCACACGGTCTACCAGCTTAGACTCAACTGTTCTAGGCTGACGGAACGGCAGGATGGCTGAGGCCTGTGGCAGACCCTTGATACAGTCAAGCTGCCCTCAATGCTTCAGAAAAATGCTTTCCCTGCCCACTGCCTCTCTTGGGCAAAGTATGGCTCCCCCATGGAGTCCCTGCAAAGGAAGAAAAAGGAAAAATGGCTGGAGAGGTTTGGATGGGCAGGGATCTGGAAAAGTAATCACTTGCTGGATCTGGAGCTGGGCCAGCAGCAGACAAGGTCCTCAGGCTTCTCTCTCTAACCAGTTCCCAGAGACACCATGGTCACTTCACATGTGGACACGGTCACTTCACATGTGGACACGGTCACTTCACATGTGGACACGGTCACTTCACATGCGGACACGGTCACTTCACATGTGGACACGGTCACTTCACATGTGGTCAAGGGCTATCTGGAGGCTGCAGTGCTAACTGGCCAACTCCAAGCTGGTCCTTACCAAACATGGGGGAGAGAGGCCTAATGACAGGGATAGGTTTGGCTACAGCTCAGACTCCTTCATGAAACCACATGGAGGATGGCGGATAATATCAAATTAGACACTCAGCAATATTCTAGAGCTGGCCCTGGCAGTGGTCCAAGAAGACAGCAAATCTCACACTATCTAGCTTTCAAGTCTTCAGAAATTTTTCTTTTTTCTTGTAGAGTCGGGGTCTCCTATAGTCCAGGCCAGCCTGGAACTGGTTATGTCGCCAAGGATGGCCTTGGGTTTCTGATCCTCCAGCCTCCACCTCTTGGTGCTAAGATTATAAAAGTGTGTCGCCAACCATGCAAAGAAACAAAAGCAGTCAGAGAGCATGCTTCCAGCCCAAGGCTACACTACATGCACTACATGGAGGAGATGCAAAAACCAAACCGTAGTGTCAAGTATGGGATACTTCCTTATGAGCTATGATTGGCCAGGAATTCTCCAAGGGGCCCCCAATTATTCAGGCTCTGACCATTGCTCCTGGCTGCCCACTAGACCTACATGATAAGATCCTGCTGTTAAAACTGCCGCAGGCTTTGGTTCCCAGACACCATGAAATGAAGGTGAAACTGAGCGGGAAGCTTCCTCCTCATGTCTCCTGGGCAGAATAAGCTGGTGTACCCACAACCCACACTGCGGCAAATAACAAGAGATCTCGTCTCAAGTGAAAGAGTGTCTGTGAACTCCACATGTGTGACGGCACATGTGCACACACATACATACAGATACACATGTGTATGTACACCATACACACTTTAAGATAAAAAACAAATAGACAAAAGTTCGAGTATTCCAGAATAAACCAGAGTTATCTACATTTTGCTTTTAGCAATGGAAATCCAAACAACCCAAACCATGATTTAACTTCAGGGCAACCCCATTTTCCCACTGGGTTTATCTCTCTGAAAACAGTTATTTGGGCGTTTGACCCTTAGTGGAGATGATGCCCCAAGCCCTTACATCTGTGAGCTCCTTTTGTTTAGAATGTGTCAATGCCTTCCCTTCCACCGTGTGTTAGGACATGAACCTGTGAATTCCATTCAAGGCTTTTTTTGCAGTACGGGTTACAGATATCCCAGGGCTGTAGATCCACAGGATACACTCCAGTGCTGGCAGTGAGGGTTGTTGACAGCCAGATCTAGTCCAATGCCCTCCCTGCTAGTGCATGGGAGGAGCCTGGCGGGCGAGAAATGAACAGAAAGAAAGCTGGGGGCTGGGGATATGGTGGATAAAGCCCTGGCTTTGTAACTGCTGGAGTTCCAGTTTGCAGTGCCCATGTTCATGGCAGGGGGCATGGTGGTCTCCTGTGATCCTAGCGCTCAGGAGGCCAGAGCAAGATTTCCAGAGCAAGAGGGCTAGCTGGACTATCTGACTCAGCAAGCTCTTGCTTCAAGTGAGGGCCTGGGCCTCAATGGGTAAGATGGAGAATGGCTGAGGGGGACAACGTATGTCAGCCCCTGGCTCCACACACACTAATATAGGTAAACACTCCTCAGTGTGCACACACTGGCATCCCTTCACGTGTGAACATGCATACACACTACACACAGAAAGGAAGGGAGGAAGGGAGGGAAGGAAGGAAGGAAGGAAGGAAGGAAGGAAGAAAGGAAGGAAGGAAGAGAGAGAGAAAGAAAGGGAGAGAGAAAGGAAGTAGAGAGGGAGGGAGAGAGGAAAGGATAGAAGGGAGGGAGGGTCAGTCTAGGCACCGGCCTAAGGCTGCTAGTGCTGACAAGTTTGGTAGTCATTTAGCAGTTTCTTGTCCCCAGTACATCCCCAGGCAATGGATGGCACTTCCCGGATGGCAATTCTTGGTTAGTCAGGGGGTTTGAACTGAGATAACTACACTGGATTTCTTAGATCCTGGGTTTTCCCATAACTCTGCCGCTGAGAAATTCAGGATATTTGTGTTTTAAGCAGAGGTCTGCATTTGTTCCTAAACGTGTGTGAACACAATCCTGACTCCCCTCTGCTAGCTTGTATGCTACTAAATGGTAGAGGCTATGGTGGTGAGGGGTGTGGCAATATGATGACATAAACATGATTCTCTCCAAATTACTATTCACCCTGGCTACCAACACGAGAGTCCTAGCAAGCACACCGCAGAGAAGAAAAATAATATGGGACCCCCCCCCCCCCCCCGCTGCCTTCTTTTAAGTTTGTGAGGAGATGAAGGGAGATATTACCAAGGCCGGGATCATTCGGGTGTGTGTACCCAGGTGTGTGTGTGGGGGTTACATGTGTGCATGTGTGTGGAGATCAGAAGATACTATTACGCTTTAATCCTCAGGATCCACCCACGTTATTTTTGAAAGAATCTCTCTCACTGAACCATAACTCCCCAAGTAGGCCATGCTGGTATCCTAGCAAGCTCCAGGGACTTTCCTGTTTCTGTCTTCCCAGTCCTGGGAAGACAGGGAAGCACCAGCACAGCTGGCTGGACCATCATTGCTTTTAAGATCTACTTTATGTGTGTGAATAGTTTCCTCTCATGTATGTATACACACTATGTGCCTTCTTGGCGCCCGCAGTGTTCAGAAGAGGGTGTTGAATCTCCTAGAACTAGAGTTACAGATGGTTGTGAGCCACAATGTGGGTGCCGGAAACTGAATCTGGCTCCCCCGCAAGAGCAACAATGCTCTAAATCACTGAGTCATCTCTCCAGTCCCAACTACCGCTTTTCAAATAATTCCTTGATGGCGGAGGTGGCCCTGCTTTCTGGGCTATGTTATATTTCACAGAGATGGATGTCAGAGCAGAAGGAGAACCAGAATGGTTTCTAGTGGTTGCCTTCACTGGGCTCTTTGAAGGGCCTCAGCATGAATGACCTGAGGAGCGCCTCAGTTTCCCATCCCAGTTCGACACCTCCAATCCACAGAGCCATCGAGCACTGCCACCTGCGTCAGCTGCACGAGACGGAAAAGGGAGCACCGTTCTCTGCCCTCAAATACAAAGGGAGGTTTGTGGGATACTGATTTGACTTGAGACCTCTTTTTACAAACGCTTAGTCAACACAAGTCAAACAACGAGGGGCTGGCCAGCCACAGAAGTAAGTAAGTCTGTCTGCAGGTCGAGCCTGACTCACGATGTCTGGGCACGGCTAGGCCTGGCTAAGGGGCTGCTGCTCTGGCTAAGGGGCTGGATCATCAGTTCTCATGAACCACACAGCAGCCTGGTTGGTGGTCTGATGGAGCCAAGTCAGGCGGCAGCCAAAATGGGCAAAGATAGGGGTCTGGCAAGGTCCTTGTCTGATCAGACTAGTCAACCGCCTCTGAGCTGGCTGGCCAGGCCCTGGCCCTGGCCCCGGCCCTTGAACAGCAGAGACCTCCTGGCACTACAGTGAAGTCAATCTTGCCTCCAGCTGTCTGTGGCACAGTCTGCTTGCTGCTGCACAAATGGTGGTGATTCAGCCACTGGGGATGCTTCTGGGGCAGTGTTCCTGGATGTGGAAAAAAGGATCCCTGGGAGAGAGAGCAGCAAGATGGCTCTTCCTCATTTACACTCCACACATCATTACAACCCAGCCAGGGGCTTTCCCATAAAACCTGGCCACTGAATTACCCCTGACATTTGATTCAGGGCTATCCAGGTAACCTAGGAAATAGGATGTCCTCTTGCAGGTCAACCTCAGGACATGTGATAGCTAGCTAAAGATTATTCTCAAAAAACTTTACCTGATGAAATTTTTTGTTTGTTTTTGAGGGGGGGAGGGGTTGGCCTTTTCTGCGAGACCCTCATGGGCTTCTCCATATGTCCTCTCTATTAAGGTTTGCCCATGACAAGGCTAAGATCGCATCCCTCCCACCCCCAACCCAACCACAGCATAAGTAATTAGTGACCATTTAGGGGCATGACAGATTGGCCAGTTAGGAGTGATTCTGAGCTCTGACTTGAAGCTCCGCTGTGGTGTCTACGGCAACAGGCAACATCAGGTTTGTAGGTCTGTGGCTGCTTTTTCCCAGTCTCCAACAATTCAATCATCCAATAGCAGGAAAGGCAAGACGGCGCTCTGCTCAGAGAGAAGCAGTGCCCGCATTTCCTCCTGCAAGTTCATTATCGCCTCGCCAAAGCATGACGGCAGTGTGAAATGGGTTAGACTCACGCACGGATGCCTCCGTTAACGGCCAAAGGAGGAGAGAAAGAGAGAAAGAGAGAGGGGAGAAAAAAGTCGCACATCATTAGGAATGGAATAAACGATATCAAGGCACAGAGCAGAAATGATTTGATTAGTAATTTCCAGTTTTGAAAAGATCTGGAAAACTACCAAATGACTATACAGAAGGTATGATGGAGTTCTTAATTGCTATAACTGCTCTGGGAGAATTGATGACTTGTGACACAGAATACAGCGCAGTACGCGAACACTAATAACTGTTAATTAAATGCTGCAATGATATACTCTCAAAATGCACATACAGCTTACCATAATTTCTAGATTAAAAGCTGCACTGTCAGAAGCCAAAGGCAAAGGGAAATGGGGGAGAGGAGGCAGCGCTCATGTCTGAAGTCCGCCCTGAACACAGCAGCCCAAAGACACGGCAGGGAGGGGGAATACACTTAGCTGGAGAAATGTAAAGGCTGGCTGGCTGGAGCTGGCCCTCCAGAGGGTGAGTTATTAATTCTGAAAGAAGGCTTGCTGTACCCGGCCATCTGGCAGATTTGGGAGGGATGAGTTGAGGGCTCCGCTTCCGGTTGGATCTGCTTGGCTCCCCCCCAGTGATGTTTTCACCCTTGGACCGAGGGTGATGCCAGGTCAGAGATATCAGGGGAGGGCATGAGGGTCCTGGGGGGGGGGGATGCTGTGGGTCTACGGAGATGGGGGCGGGGCTCTTTTCATGGCAGGTTCAGCTTCTAATGAGTGTGGGGAGGCTAGGGGAGCTGATGGGGCTGGGAGGGTGGGAGTAATTCGCAGGAAAGCCTCATTTGAATGGGAGATAAAAGACCTCAATTAATCTCTCTCCCTTTGGGTGAGGAGCGCGTGTGAGCCCGAAGGAAGACGAAGGAACATTGATGCTACTTCCAACTCAATTATCCCGGGCACAGCGCAGGGAGTGAGCTGGACGGAGAGAAAAACAGAGAGGGACGAGTACTTCTTTTCCCATCTGCTTTTGTTTTATGGAGACAAGGTTTCACGCAGCCCAGGCTAGCCTCAAACTCCCTACGTAGTTAAGGACCTTGAACTTTGGATTCTCCGGCCTCTACTTTCCGAGTGAGTTCTGGGATTATAGACATTAGTCATCATGTCTGGTTTCCGAGGAGCTGGGGATGGTACCTGAGGCCTGATGCATGCTAGCCAAGCCTTCTCTGAGCTGAGCCATCTCCCTAGACTGTGACAGAGTCTCACATAGGGTAGTCTGGCCTCACATCACAAGTTCCATTTTGATCCTTGTTTTCCTGCTTCCATTAGTTATTACCAAAGCCTCCAGCAGAGGGTCTCAAAGAGGAGACCATGGAGCCAGAGAGATGCTTTTCTGAGTAGATCCGTGGAGCATTCCCTGGTTGGCAGAGCTGAGTGAGGAGAGGAAAACATAAAGAAGAAGGCCTCAAACATTAAACAATACTTCAAAATGAGGAAGAAGAGGTTTTTTTTTAATTTTAATCTTTTTTTTTTTTTTTTTTAAATAATACCTAAGGATGACCTTGAACTCTTGGTCCTCCTGCTTCTACCTCTTGAGGGCTGGGATGATAGGCATGACCCAGCATGCCCAGCTGAGGTTGTTTTCAGACAGAAGAAAGGTAGGCTGAGCCTACGTTTAGAGAAGTAACCTACAGAGGAGAACCTTGGGAACTGCCTGATATTGCAAATGGCTGCTGCTTCGCTTAGTTTAGTATAACGGCCACTGTGACTGTAGGAATCCAGGAAAGGATTTGCGAAGCCTGGGGAAGACAGAGAGCCAAGGTGATAATCCTGTCAGATTTTTTTTTGTTTTTGTTTTTGTTTTTCGAGACAGGGTTTCCCTGTAGTTTCTAGAGCCTGTCCTGGAGCTAGCTCTTGTAGACCAGGCTGGCCTCGAACTCAGAGATCCACCTGCCTCTGCCTCCCGAGTGCTGGGATTAAAGGCGTGCGCCACCACCGCCCGGCATCCTGTCAGATTTTTATAATTGACTGACTTCCTTGGATTTCCCCAAACAACCAAGAGTAATCCCTACTCTCCTGTCTTAGGACACCAGTGGTTCCCCTGAAAACCAGGGAAACCCAGCATTGGGAAAGTGGCTTGCGTGGTATAGCACTTGTCTAGCTCAGAGGAAACTTTGGGTCTGATCTGTTGCCTGGAATAAACAGGTGGAGAGGTACACACCTGTGATCCAAATACTCAAGGTGAAGAAGGCAGGAGGACCAGAAGGGCCAGGGGTTCAAGATCATCTTCAGTGAATTCTAGTTCAAGGTTAGCCTGGGCCACACCACATGCGCCCTGTGTCAAAGAAAGAAACAAGGGCCACAATGGAAATAAAGAGAAAATGTATATGTTCCACAGTGGCAGAAGCCTGGCTCTCTTTGACAGAGGTCACTACCAACATCAGTGGGTAACAGATTAGATGTCTGAGTCTGAAAACAGCCAATGGCCTGCTTGTTGTTCATTAGACCAAAGCAAACCAAATAACAAGTAAACAAACAGTGTACAAACAAGTGAGAAATCAGAAACTCTACTTTCGGAGAGGACTCAAATTCAGTTCAGAGTCTCCATGCCAGGTGGCTCACAACCTCCCGTAAGCCCAGCTCCATGGGATCCTCCACCCTCGTCTGTCCTCCATGGCCGCTGCACTCCTGTGCTTACTCACCCATCTTTATATGTATTTATGATTAAAAATAAAGATAAATCTTTTTTTATCACTAAAATCAGAAAGGTGGGTCCCAGCAAGTGCGGGCAAGAACACGGAGAGATGAGCTCTGCTGTGCATGGCAGTTTGCTGGTAAAATTATTAACAACAAAAAACAACCCACAATATTTACTGAAGCCAATCTCTCATCTATTTTACAACCGAGCAAGATCTCCTGGGATAGACTTTAGAGAAATCGTTAGAGGTGCAGAAACTGCCCACTGCAAGGATGTGTTTACCTGTAGGAGAGAGTTGGGAATAACCTTACATTGTGGTTTGAGTGTAACTGTGTGTGTGTGAACACTTGACTCCCCCTCCCCCAGCTGATGGTGCTGCTGGGGAGGTTGTGAGATCTTGGGGAAGTGGAGCCTTGTAGGAGAAGGGGGTCACTGGAGGAGGGCCAGGCCCCAGGTCGTCGTGTTTGCTCTTTGCTTCCTTACTGGGGATGCAATACAACCAGCTAGCTTCCCGCTCCTTTTGCGGTGTTTTCTTACCACTACGCTCCCAAAACCTCAAGCTGAAACCAACTCTTTCTTCCTTCAGCTGCAAAGCGCATTGTCAAAATAGCTCAGTTGGGAGAGAGTGAGGCTAAAAAACAAAACAAAATTATGCCCCCCCACACTCCGTGTTCTTGTGGGGACATGTGTGGGCATGTGTGTGAAGGGCAAAGGACGGTCTTGGAGAATCAGTTCTCTCCTTCTCCCTTGTGGGTTCCAGGATCAAACTTCGGTCTCTAGGCTTGACATCAGGTGCCCTTAGCTGCTGAGCCACCTTGCCATCTCTTAACCTCCCCCCACCATGTGATGCATTCTGTCTATCAATGAGAAAAGCAATCAATCTACCTTAGATATCTAAAAGATACATATTATGGTCTACAGCCCATGGTCATGCTAGGGCACGTCCCACAAATTAAGCAAGGTCCCAGGCTGGTTAGCATTTAGGTGGGAGTATGCATGGTATGCTATGTGTAGTATAGTCAGTGGGAAGGAGAAGCAACATGTGTCTGTGTGCTCCCTGGTGGACGAGCATTCGAGAAACAGTAAGATTTTCATGGAGGATGGGAACTTTAAGCCTAAGGTTGGTAAGTATTCAAGAACTGCTGGGGTTCAAATTGTATCTTGTAGGACAAGGGCAAAACTTCAAGTTGTGGAGCTAATCGGCATCCAGTTTCCTGGAAGCAGCTTCATGGAGAGGGAAGCTCTCTGGGTGTGACTGGAGACATTGAACAGAACAGAACAGCTAGAGTCACAGCTGTGCTGGCTACAGAAAGTGCTGGGGTCAAATCAGAAAGCCAGGGTCTGGAAGAAGGGACTACAAGCCAACAGCAAGAACCCCGCCAGATGAGCTGGTGAGGAGGCTCATCAGGTAACAGAGCTTGCTGCTAATCCTTACAGCCAGAGTTTGACTCCCAGGACTCACATGGGGAGAGGAAGAACACAGGCAAGCTGTCCTCTGACCTCCACTCATGCACCTAGGCACAAGAACTTCTGTCCCCTCCCAAACAAATAAAATAAATGTTTTTTTTTAAAAAAAAAAAAAAAAGAATATGTTGATATGTTGAGAATCAGCAGCAAAACTTGGGCTCCAAGAGTCAGAATCTAGGCTTTTGGAAGGCCGAGCCTGGGGAACACCAACCAAAAGTCAAGCTTACAGCGAGGCAGCCCACACTGGAGTTTAATGGCAACTTTCTCCAAAAACAAACTGTCATTGTAACTGGTGGAAAAATGTCCCACTGTTCCAGGCCCACACTGCTCTTGGAGGGAAGTAAGCCCTCTTTCAATCCTCACCCACGAGCACCACCGGTCACAATGAAAGCCCCTGTGTCTAGGTTGGTATCACACATACAAACACACACACACACACACACACACACACACACACACCCCACACTCTTTATAAGTAAACAGTGTTCTACCCTAGTGCATCATGGGACCTCTGAGTTGACTTCCAACTTCGGTTGGCTTGGCATTCAATCCCCCTACCTTATACAGTGTGGTTAGGGCAATCTTTCTTTCCTTCCTGTAAGTTTGTTTTTCAGAAGTTGGTTCAACTCATACTAAATGAGTCAAGTATTGGGAGCGCTAACATTTTTCTCTTGGGAGAATTCTAAGTGCTAGGAAAAATTTCCTGTCTCATGCTCAGCTTGCCTCCTACCGTTCAGGCTGCCATCAGCATCTTGATGCACTATACTTTGAAACTGTTTTTTAATGCATGTGCCACCCCCTTCTCTCTCTGTGTGTGTGTGTAGAGCCAGAAGTGTCTTGCATTGCCATGTCCAGCTTTTTCCATGAGCTGTGGAAATCCAAACTCCAGTCCTCATGTTTGTGTGACAAGTGCCTTACCCGTCCTGTAAAGTAATCTTTTTTTGGTACTTACTTTCCTTTAAAGATTTCTTTATTACGTATGCACACACCAGAAGAAGGCACCTGATCTCAATATAGATGGTTGTGAGCCACCATGTAGCTGTTGGGAACTCAGGACCTCTGGAAGAGTAGCCACTGCTCTTAACTGTTGAGCCATTTCTCCGACGGCTTTCTTCTCTCTCTCTCTCTCTCTCTCTCTCTCTCTCTCTCTCTCTCTCTCTCTCTCTCTCTCTCTCTCTCTCTCTCCTTTTTTCTTTCTCTCTCCTTTTTTCTTTCTCTCTTTTTTTTAAAAAAAAGAGCTGAATGTCATGAGAGAAATACATCCATAAACTGTCTGCATCTTAGCCTCCCAAGCAAGAGCCCACAGTGCTCCCCCAGACACGCCCTGCACCCTAGGGAATGCAATCTGCCCTGCATTAGAACTGCAGATATGCTTTCCTCTTGCCTGTCTGACAGCCTTGATCCCTTAAAATGCCTCGCCCTCATCACAGAAAATGATGTGCTATAATGTTTTCAATTTTTTTCCTCTAAAAACCTATGAAATGGGGATAGGGGAGGTGGCTCAGTGGGCAAAATGCTTTCAGTGCAAGGAGGACCCAAATTTGGACCCCCAGCTGTAGAAAGCTGGCTACGACAGTGCTGGGAGCAAGGAGGTGTGTAGAGGATTCTTAGGGCTTGCTGGCCATAGCCACTAGCCAAACTGGTGAGCTCCAGTTTCAGTGAAAGACTGTCTCAAAAAGACAGGCGGAAACCTATTGAGGAGGGCACGATGAGGACCTGTGACCTGTATATACACGTGTAGACAAACAAACATACACGCATCCATGAACACCAGGCATGTTCACAGATACATACATACTAAGTCTCATGAAAGGCAATCAAAAGAGCGCATTGGCCCCTGTTGACTAAGATGCCCAAGTGAGGCTGAACTGGGTCTATCAGGAAGGGGATGGAGGCTTCCTTCCTCCTGGATTCCAAGAGACCCTATCAAATAGCCCAGACTGACTCGGTGGCCTGTGGGAAAGGTGGAATTGAGAGGATGGACTTCCTTCAGAGCCAGTCTTAGATCCCCTCTGGGGCGGGGTCACTCGGAACCATCTACCAAGGCGGGTGTGGTGGTGAAGGCTAGCACCCAGGATTGACGGCGGGAGCACCATGAGTTTAAGGCCAGCCTGGGCTTCATATTGAGTTTGAGGCTAGGCCCACGTGGTGGAGAGAACGAACTCCCTCAGGCTGTCTTTTGTTTGTTTGTTTGTTTGTTTGTTTGCTTGTTTGTTTTTGTTTTTTGAAATGGGCTTTCTCTGTGTGTGTAGCTTTGGAGCCTCTACTAGTACTTGCTCTGTAGCTCAGGCTGGCTGGCCTTGAACTCACAGATGTCTGCCTGTCTCTGCCTCCCACGTGCTGTGATTAAAGGTGTGCACCACCACTGCCCAGCCCTCAGGTTGTCTGTTAGGTGTAACACATAAATACATTATTATTTTTATCCTTTTATTTCCCCCTTTCTTTTTAAACAAAGGGGCTGTGCACGTAGCTCAGTCGGCAGTGTCTGCCCAGGACGCACAAAGACCTGGGCTCTATCCCCAGTACCATTTAAACTATGTATAACAGTGCATGCTTTTTATTCTAGAACCAAGGGAGGGTGAAGGCAAAAGGTTCATGAGTTCAAGGTCATCCTTGACTTGTTTAGTGAATCTGATGCCAGTCCAGGTGATGAGAGATCCTTTCTTTAAAAAAAAAAAAAAAAGAAGAAATTACTACCCCTTACTCGGGTCACGAGTCTGATAGTTCATCTGGCTCTCTCCGAAACCTGGGCATTTTATATTTTCTTTCCTTTAGTGTGAGGGCTCTATAAAAGAAGGGAGGGTTTTGGTGTGGCAGTGATGGTGGTGGCGGCGGCGGCAGCAGGGAGTGCTGGTTGCTGGTGGGGAAGAGGCATGAAAAAAATTATCCTTTGACATATATTATGCGCTTAATCTTTCGTGGCAACTTTTTTACATTTGTAAGAGTTATGGATTTTAAAAGTCAGGGCTAAGATGTCTTAATGAGCATTCACCCCCCCTTGGAAGGAGAAGTAGGGCTGGTGTGTGTTAGTCAGCTGTTAGCTTTACGGCTTCTTTTCTGCACTAAAAGTGACAAGCTGAACGCATTATGGAGAGCTCAGATGTGTTATGCAGATGAAGCCGGCAGCAATATCTGCCTGCTCTCTATTATTTATGATGTCTATATAATACAATGGACTGAGATTTAAGCCAGTGTGATGCAGTTTGTTTTCCAGGGTGCTAACGTACAGCACATTTTACCGAGAATTGCATCTCTGTTACATATTAATCAAATCCATCTTACACAGAGCTCTTACACTGTAAACTAAAGGGGGAGAGGGAAAAAAAAAAGATTAAAGGGCTTGGCTTTTTCTCAGCTGTCAAGGACTAGCAATAAAATAATAATAAGGGCTTCTAAATAACGTGTGTGTGACAGGCCTGGGCTCGCTCGCGCAGTCCTTTATAGAGGTTAACTACAAAATAAGTTCCAGTGAGTGATCGGGAACGGGCATGCGTGTAATACTGTAATGCCAACGGCGGCATAATTCTTGAAAAGTTCATTTGCACAGAATTCTCCGACTTGATGAGGCAAAGTTTGGAGCCTCTTGAATCATTCTGCCACGGTGGGCGGCATGGGTGAGGCCTGCTCTGAAGTTTACAGTCGTCCCACTTTTCAACTTGCCTCAGCTGTGGGCCATTAAAGACCGAGAGCTGCGTCCCCCAGTGCCCAAGCTGGGGTTTACTGCTGGAGGAAGTCATGGGAAGCTGCTTTTACGATGCAGTGCATTCAAAAGCTGCGGAGTTAAGTGGTTTGCTGGTCATTTTGGAGAGAGTGAATGTGTGTGTGTGTGTGTGTGTGTGTACAAGCATGCATGTGTACATCCATGCTTGTGGTTATCAGACGTCAACAGAGGGTTTCTTTGTGGTTCATCTTTTAACGTTATTCGTTCAGATGACATCTCTCACTGACCTGAAACTCTTCAATTTGGGTTGCCTGGCTGGGCAGCAAGCCCTAGGACCCTCCTGTCTCTTGCCTCCCTAACACTGATATTCTAAGTATGCACTGATCCCTCGCTTCCCCCAGCTTTGCATATGGATTACTGGGGATCTGGACTCAGGTCTGCAAGTTTGTGTAGCAGACACTTTATGGACAGAGCCACCGCTCCAATCACTAAGGCGTGTTGCTACTTAGGGCTTAGGAAGGAGAATAGAGACTCCTTGTAGCGGGGACTAGAGAGATGGTTTAGAGCAGAGGTCCTCAACCTTCCTAATGCTGTGCCCTTTAATACAGCTCCTCACGTTGTGGTGACCCCCCAACCCAAAACTTATTCTTATTGCTACATCATAACTGTAATTGTGTTACCATTAGGAATCATAATGTAAACATCTGCTTTCTAATGACCTTCGGTGAACCCCTGTGAAAGGGTCATTTGACCTCCGAAGGGGTTGTGATTCACATGGTTGGGAAACACTGGCTTAGAGGTTAAGCGTGCAGAGCAATGGTGGTGCATGCCTCAATCCCAGCACTTGGGAGGCAGAGGCAGGCGGGTCTCAGTGAGTTCGAGACCAGCCTGGTCTACCAGAGCTAGTTCCCGGACAGCCAGAGCTATTACACAGAGAAGTCTCACAAACAAACAAACAAACAAACAAACAAACAAACAAACCTGAAACAAAAGAGTGCTCACTATTCAATGAGGACTGGAGTGAGAGTACTGGCACCCGTGTGAGGTGGCATAGTCTCTGTAACTCCAGCTCCAAAGTATCAACATCTTCTCTCAGTCTCTGCGAGATCTCTCTGCAAGCACGCACGCATGCCCTCGCTCTCTCTCTCTCTCTCTCTCTCTCTCTCTCTCTCACACACACACACACACACACTTTAAAAAGGGAGGATAATGAATGTGTGGCTCTCTTCAGGCAAAAGCATACTGGGAAACATTCAAGAGGCCTCCATTTCTTCAATTCTCAAGTCTTGCACTAAGAATGCAGGATACAGGCCCGATGACTCCACATTTCATGTCTCCCTCAGCAATAAAATCCACCAGCATGCCACCGTCATGCCAGCGCACTTCTCAGGACACACAGTGATGCGCAAAGACAAGAGGGGGAACTGTCTTTCCTGGGAGTTAACGAAGACCCTGAATTTGTCCGTTGTATAATCAGCAGTTAAGTCACAGTGGTTTGAGAATCCACCTATCTACCCCCAAGCTCAGAGTCCAAAATTTATATTCCCTTGACAGACCACCTATGTAACCAACCCCAATGCAGCCGTGCTTGGGAAAATCATCCTCCTTCCACAATGCCTTCCTCTTCTTAGCTCCCAAGGGCTCCTGGATTATAGGTAGTACTATATTCCTCCTGTTTTCTGCATTCTTTAATGTTGCTAAAATGAATGCCTACTATTTGGATTATTAAAATAGCATCAACTTAAAATACTTCTCTTGAGGGGCTAGAGAGTAGCTCAGCAGTTAAGAGTGCTTGCTGTTCTTGCAGAAGATCCAAGGTTGGAATTAAGTTCCCAGCACCTGGGCAGCTCAGGGGATCTTATGCTACCCCCCTCTCTGGCCTTTGTAGGCATTGTATACATGTGCACATGGACACACATAGGCACACAATAAAATAAACAAACCCAATGCAATAAAACAAAAAGAGCAGAATTCCACCTGAGTGGGATGGGCAGGTTGAAAACCAGGGACCTCTATGGTGGCTGGAGAAAAGAGGTTGGGTGGGGAGAAACCCCTGTGTAACTGTTGAGGAGGCGCAAGCAGGAGAGAGATGGAGCAAAATTGGGGTGACAGTCCCTTCAGCTGTTCCTTCTAGCTCTGAAACAACCTGCTAGAAGATTCCTCCATACTACAGTTTACTCACCCATTCCTTGTCTCCTGAAGTATTTACTCAGGCACTGGAAGGCTTCTAAACAGGCACAGAGGCCAATGCAATTGAATGAAGTCATACTTGTCTGTCTTTCCTTCCAGTGACCTTATAGTGTATGTGACTTAAAGGTCCCTGTGTAGCCTCCCTGAAGGGGAAAGGGAACACTGGTAGCTTCAAGAGGGTGATGCTTCAGGTCATCAGTGAAGCTGTTGTGCCCTCGGTAGTCCAAAGACATTTGTCTGTGCTCTAACAGCCAACTGTGACCACTATAATCCCATTCTCAGTGGAGCCACACGGTGTGCAAGACAGGAAAGCCGGTGCCTAGAAAGGGCGGGAGGAAGAACCTCCGAGGAGTGGAGATGGCCTGATAGAAAGCCTGAGGGGGAAGAAAGGAGGAGAGGCTAGATCAAGCTAGAGATGGGGATCATGGCCAGAGGGAGGGAGGAGGCCTAAAGACTAGCAGGAGGCAGCTGTGAGAGGTTCCCTCCCTATCAGAGAAGCAGCCACAAGACAAGAGCCAAGAAGGCAGCAAGGAGATTAGAGAGCGACATTAGGAAGCCTGAAGTCTTCCCTTAGCTGGCTCCCCCATGAATGAGTGAATGATTTTAATTAGAAACCAGCATGGCTCTCCTCAAGCCTCCTTTAAGAAGCTTTGGCCCTACAGGGATGGACCATGAGGAAACCAACTCCTCTCTAACCTTGGCAGTCCTGCACTGGGGCCTTCTTCCTTCCTGCTGTTATTCAGATGGTCCTGTGCTCTGGCTTGCTTCCCCACTGACAATGGTCGCCCCTGATTACTCTTGAGTAGGAGTGGACATCTGGAATCGCATTGACTAAGAGAAGTCCTCCCTCCTATGGCCCCTCCCCTTGGCTATTTTCTAGCCTCGGCTGGAGCCTGGCCTTGGAGACACTTCCGCCATGGATACTGACCATCTCATTTCTTAGTCTCCAAGGGGCTTTCCATCCATCCCCCTCTGACCTGCCAGCGGGAGAGATGACCTCACATTTGTCCTGCTTATTGCTGGTAATAACCATTAGGGACAATGGCAGCCGCTCACACCTGCTGCCTGGCTAGGATGGCAGACCAGGTCTCTGCAGGAGGCCAGAGATGTAAATCCCTGGCCTTTTCATCCCTTCCTTGTGGTCACACCGCTGTAGTGAGGGAGACAGGGAAAGATGCAGCTTGCCAGGGCTTGCCTGCTCCTTGTCAGGTTAGTGGACTCTGGCCTGGGATCGCTAGTAGGCTAATACAAGCCATTGTGCTGGCCTGAGGACATAGCTCAACTGATATGATGTTTGCTTAGCATGTGTGAAGACTTGGCTTCGGTTCCCAGGACCACATAACCTGGGCATGGTGTTGCAGGGTGGGGGATTAGAAGTTCAAGGTCATCCTCAGCTATGTAGCAAATTTGGGGTCAACCAAGGATATATGTGACCCTGTGCTAAAAAAAAAAAAGTGCTGTTAGGCCTTTGTCTGCCTCAGCTACTGATTCTGAGACTTTGGGTCAGGAGATTCTAGGTAATAGCATTGTATTCTTTGCATAGCCATCTCTTTGTGGTGAACAACTTCCTTCTTGGGCATCTCCACAGTAGCTCTTGTGGTCTCAGAAAGGATGTCAGGAACATCTAAGGCAAAACTCGTGACAATAGGGTCCTCCCTGATAACCCCTTTATCATAGCTAAGATTAAACACTGAGGGGAATCCGAATCCAGTGGCCCAACCCCCTCACAACACGCTTCCAAAATGTCCCACACATATCGGCCATGCGGACAGGCGCAGGGCACATCCTTCCTGCCACCGAGTCGCCAGCCCTGCCCCTTTCATCGTCTTTGAGGCAAGCCAACAGCCTGAGAACAGGCAGCAAGCAAGCCGGGCCCCAGCCCTGCTGTAAAGTATTAACTCATACTGAACACAGTTTGTCTCCGAGGACCCTCTTGGCCCCTTCGTCATCCTGTGCTGACATTTTAATCGTGCTTTTGTGGGAGCTGGCTGGCAGTTTGTCATCGGGAATGGCGCGGCGAGGGGCCAGAGCGGGTTGCTGGCTGTGTCGGCTGCTGAGGGAAGCGGCCCATTCTGACAGACTGAGCAATAATCTGAACTTACTGCGCAGAGCCTGTGGGACACCAGCCGGGCCGCTTTATCTTCTTCATTAAAGTGCGCTCAAAAAAAAAATCCATTTTCCTTTAAAGTCTCAGGAACAGATGGAGTAAAATTAATTGCGCCATTACGTCCCGATAGACAATACCAGAGTGGTTTTCTTTCAACTGTGCATGTGTGTTACAAAGTGCTCTTCGTAAAAGGCAATTACTGCAACATTTGCCATAAAATAAAGGTTGCTTTAATGGGCAATAAACACAGGCTTCAAATTTTGTATGAAATGGGTCTCCAAAGGGCGCTGTTAGAGGCAGCTCAAAGGCACGGCTGACTTTAGTATTTCTGCTCGGGCTTCGGCTCAGCTCGTTGGGAGAACAATGATCCCCCCCCCCCCCCCCATCCTTGGATGCATTCTGATAGAATTATACATGTGAGCTAGAGTCACTGTCTGGGCACCTCTTGCCAGATTTCTCTGGTTAGCAACTAGCAGGCACGAGAGACAGGGAGGAGAGAGGAGAGAGAGAGAGGGAGTTCACTAGGGTACCATTCAGGTCAGAACCCTCTGCCAAAGACGAAGGCAAGTGACAGGCTGCTAGTTCACGGGGGATGGAGAGCACATCTTCTCTCTCCTAGGTCAGGTGAGGGTTTCTAGCAAATTCTTGGCAGTAGGACTCAGTGAGGAATCTATATTCATGTATATTTAGAGCCATTTAGGCCTGAGATTTGGCAAAAGGCAAAATAGCTTGTGCTTTACGACCGAGACAAAAATGAGGATCATGAGAAGGCCTGGAAGGAGATTGACGGCCAGGCCCTCTGGCCAGGGCCTCCCTTTCTGCTCTCCCAGGACAGTGACAAGAGGCTGGAATTCACAGTGCAATTCAAATCTCCACCAGCTCTGCTGGAAGAGCCTGCTTCTCGGAGTCCCCTGCCCTTTCTTTAGGAAACCTCACATTAAATCTTCCTCTTCTCGTCGACACCTCGGATGGGGGCGGAATGTAAAGGAGATCAGAGATTCATTTCACTCCACTATATTTCTACATTTCGGTAATTACAAAGTTAGCATGACATATAAATGATCCATTAATTGAAATATGGACGACACCAACTCCAATATTTATGGCATAAATCCATATTTCATTAAATAAATCCGATAAGCAAATATATCACGGAGAACGGGAGGACATTTTTATTTAAGCATGAGATCAAAAGCTCGAGGACTGTTTTCCATCCAAAATAATAGAGCTACAGCTTGGGGAAAAAAATGCCTAGAACATTTGGAATTAGGAAGGGCTGGTGAGACAGAAAGGCTGATGGTGAGGAAAAATGACTGTGGGTAAACCAGGCCTTGGCACACATGGTCAGGGGCACCAGCAGCCACTAGCCGTTGCTGTCTGAAATGTGCCACCCCAGTTCAGAGAACCAAGCGGGTGGTCTGGGGTAGCATTTAGTCCCTGGGGAGTCTTTAGCGGCTCCCAGCAGAGCATACAGCCTTTCCTCTCTCTGTTCACTTTTTACGGCACTCTATTGTGTTTATTATTATTAATTATTAATTGTAGACAGGGTATCTTGATGCCCAGTCTAGCCTCAAATTTCTTATGTAGCTAGGGATGACCTTGAACTCCTGATCCTTCAGCCTCCGCATTCTAAATGCTGGTATTACCACTATCCTTGTTTTAATTTTTAAATTGCATTTATTTATTTTACGTGTGTGTGTGTGTGAGAGGGGGGGGGGAGACATGTGTATGGAGATCAGAGGATCAGAGGACATCTGGTGGTAGTTGGCTCTCTCCTACCGCAGAGGTCCTAAGGACTGAACTGGCATTGCCAAGCTTGTTGGCAAGCACCCTTGTCCACTGAGCCTGCTTACTGAGTCTTACTTTTTTTTTATTCTTTTTATTTTAATATTTATTTATTTATTTATTAATTATGTATACCATATTCTGTCTGTGTGTATGCCTGCAGGCCAGAAGAGGGCACCAGACCCCGTTACAGATGGTTGTGAGCCACCATGTGGTTGCCGGGAATTGAACTCAGGACCTTTGGAAGAGCAGGCAATGCTCTTAACCTCTGAGCCATCTCTCCAGCCCCCTGGGTCTTACTTTTTATTTAAAAATTTCTTTTAATTTTTAAAGCTATGTGTAGGAGTGTGCATGTCTGTGTGGAGCTATGTGCATGTGAGTGTGGCTTCCCAAGGAAGCCAGAAGGGGGAGTTGAGTACCCTGGAGCTGTATTTATGAGCTCTCCGATGTGGGTGCTGAGAAATGAACCATTAAGAGCAGAATAAGCTCTTAGCCACTGAGTCATCTCTCTAGACCCCTTATTTTATTTTATTTTTTTTGAGAGAAGGCCTCAATGATGTTCTTCAGGCTGGCCATGAATTCTCCATCCTATTGCTCTGCTTCCTGAGTGCTGGGATTAAAGGTGTATCTGCCACCACAACTGGTTCAATGTGACATTTTAATACATGCATCATGTCACCCCTAACATTTCTCATTTCTTTGGGCTGAGAATCTTCAAAACCCTCCCTACTAGCTACTTTGAAATAATCAGCTAATTTGAGGCAACCATGAGTACCCTATTTGCTATAGTATACATTGTGTTCCTTCTACCTGTACCCCTGTACCCATTATTCACCCTCTATTCATCTTGGAGGGGGGAAAGTAACTCTTAAAAAGCAGTGTTTCAGTCATAAAATATCCAGTTTCAAAGGGGAAACACAACATAACAGACAGCATGCTAAAGCACTTCTTAAAAGACTCCTATGCTAAGGGCGGACAAGATGGCTCAATACAAAGGTACTTGCCTCAGAGCTTGATGACCCAGGTTTAATGCCAGGAACACTCACACGGTGGATGTAGAGAACTGACTGCCACAGGTTGTCCTCTAATCTCCATATATACGCTATAGCACTTGCCCCTCCCCCCAAATAAAACACAATTAAAACAAAAACCTGTTACAGGCTGGATATGGTGACTCCCAAGTCTAATCCGAGAACTTGGTAGGCAGAGGCAGATGGACCTCTGTGGGTCTGAGGCCAGCTCGTGATAGTTCTGAACCAGCCCAGATTGCATAGGAAGACCCTACCTCAAAACAAACAACATGATACCCCCAAAACCTTTGCCTTCCAGAACATACTACAAGTCCTTTGGCCTCAGATCCAGAGTTCAAAGAGCCTAAATGTTACAGAATTCAGAATCACTCTTTAAGGTAATGAGTATAAAGCAAAATACTGGCATACTATTTATTGTAAATGTAATGTGTATTTGTGAAAATTTAAAGCCCAATGAGACTCAACAAAAAAATCCATCAACAGGTAGCCGAGTGATGAAATTCCTAGGCGGCTCGTCATGGCAAGGCACACCTGTAATCTCAGCACTAGAGAAGCCCAGGCAGGACGATCAGGAGTTAGAGGCCAGCCTGAGCTATACAATGACAACTACCTAACAAGTAAACAGATACACACAGAGATGGAGGATAGGTACACAGCTTGCACGGATTGGTGGGCGGGCGGACAGATGAGAGAGAAACACATAGGTGATAGATGCAGGTAGAAGACAGTCCAGATGGATGATGCATAAACAGAAACATGGATGACAGATGGGTTAGGCTGGAGGTACATGGCAGATAGATGGCAAAGAATGGATGGTTGACAGTGTTCCGATTTCATTTGTTCTGTGATTAAAAATAACTGATCCAGAAAAAAAAAAAAACCAATCTAGAGGTGGAGTTTATTTTTACCCACAATTCCAGGTTATGGTGCATCAGAAGCAAGAATTCAAGATAACAGGAACTTAAACATGTCCTCGCCAAAGCAGAGAAGATAAAAGCACATGTGCTTCTTGCTCGAGGTCTCCTTTCTACACTTAGCCAGTTCAGGACACAAACCCAGAGACGACTGCACTCACTTTTAGGCTGGGTCTTCCTGCACAATTTAACACAGTCAATACAAGCTAAATTATGATGGGTTACAAACAATCATAGGCCAAGTTAATAGAGACAATTCCTACTACTGAGACTATTTCCAGGTGGTTCTAGATTATGGCATCTTGACAACTAGAACGAACTATCACACACATATAGATAGATGATCAATAGATTTGAAAACTAAGGATACTGCAGGATCCCCTACAGGAGCTGAGGCCCTTGGCAGAACCCCCAACCCCAGCCTCAGCTACAAGAGCTTTGGAATAAATTTCCCACCAGGCATGAAGCAAGCTGTGGGTACAGAGGTATCCTATACCCCAATCTGCAAGTCTCCACATAGTTCCCAGACTGGCACACACCACTCCACTCCTACCCTGTGCCTCAGCCACACTCACCAGCCCCATTTTAATCACGAGCCACCCTCCTCCACACCTCCCTTCCTGTGTACACAAGTGTTCTTTTGCCAGGCAATGGTGGCTAGGTAAACGGTTTCAAGCACATTGGAGCTCAGGTCCAACACCATTGCTGGGAAGTCTTTCCCTTCAAGCAGGAAGAGGGTCAGCAGACCTTCTTTGAAATTCCTGGGCCAACTTTTATCAGCAGATTGATTGCCTAACAGAAACAAACAGTTTTTACTTTCACTGGGTACACGGAAGATGCTAGATAAACAACCATACAAAGGATGAGTGAATTAGAGATCAAAGCACCCCCCCCCCCCCGCCCATTTTCCACTGCCACCAGAGGTTCCTGTTGAGGCCAGACACCTGGCTTGGAATAAGACAAGGAAAGACATGAAGTGCAGCCAACAGCATGTTGTATGATTCTAGTCCTAGCCAGATATGCTGCACGCCTGAAATCCCAGCACTTGAGCAGCTAAAGTAGGCGGTCCCTGAGCTGGAGGCCAGCCTGGCAACAAGCGTAGAGATAACCTGTCTCAAAGCCCCCACAGAATCCAATGCTGCCTCCTGTGAGCTGGGGCAGCTACAAAACTACACAAATTGTGACTCTCTATTGGCCCAGATGGGATACTGAGTTGGCATTGATTAACACCGGAAGACTGAGTCCACAGTTTAACTCTACATGCAGTAGAAACACCCGAGGAATCAGGATAGTAGACATTACTGCCTACTACCAACCTCAGAGACAACCCTTTTTAGTGGTGGTATTAGTACTTTCTGTATTTGTCTGTAGTATTGGGGATTGGACAAAGGGCCTCAAGAATGCTATGCAAAAATTTTACCACTGAGGCACACCCCATCCCTCACTGGGGGATTTTAGGCCGGGGCTCTACTACTGAGCCACACCCCAGCCCCTCACTGGAGGATTCTAGGCAGGGGCTCTACCACTGAGCCATACCCCAGCCCCTCACTGGAGGATTCTAGGCAGGGGCTCTACCACTGAGTCACACCCCAGGCCCCCACTGGGGGATTCTAGGCAGGGGCTCTATCACTGAGCTACATCCCTGGACTTCACTTTACTTTTTGTTTTAGATGGTCTTAATAAATTACCCAGGCTGGCATTGAACTTACTTTGTAACCAGCCCAGTCCTTGGACCTAATATCCTCCTGCCTCGGGATGGCAACACCCAATCTAGCTACTCTAATTAGCATTTTGAAAATCCTTTCAGATCACGTAGAGTTGATAACTGACAATTTAGCCCTTTCCACACATAGATTACCGGATAAGACTTCATTTACGACGCTTTAGTCCACGTTGGATATGGTCACAGGGTATCTGTGGTATCCGTCGTCTAGCATGTCTCAAATCATTATTTCTGCTGATGAGCACCCATAGCAAATGCCTGTGTGGACAGTGCCCTCCCAGTGGGTCATCCAGTAACGCAGACTGACACAAAGCACTCACTGGAGATCAACAGAAATTAGACAAGTCCTTTATATTCAGGAACCTTACATCTTAGGTCACATGACAGCAAAAGGGGACAAAGAACTTCCGTAAGCTAAGAAAACTAACCACGCCACGTGAGGGTGCGAGTAACACCTCTCAATAGCATAGCTGTGCATTAAGTATTCAGTCACTCCAGAAATGTCGAATGTGTGGGTGAGACAGAACCCCGACAGCTCTCAGTCAGGGGGTAACTGTGAAGCCAAACTGGTCAGTCTTTATTTCCCATCTGTCTACTTTAATATGTGTATACTGAGCACTGCTTTAGTGCACCATGAAATGGAAGGTTCTAGAAACTCAGGCATATACAAGTAGTCAAAGGACATCATTATGCATTGGTGTGGGGGGTGGGGTGTGTGCATGTGTGTGCCTGTGCACATTCTTAAAATGTGTATGTGCGTATACATGCTAAAGGAAAACCTCAGTGGTTGCTCCCCAGATGCCATCCATTTGGTTCTGAAACAGGGTCTACCTGGCCTGCAATGGTCTATTTGCCATGCAGGCTAGACTAGACTAGTCAGTGAGCAGCAGGGATTCTCTGCACCCCCTCACTACCCTGACTTGTCTCTTAGCACTGGGTTCTGGGGAGCCAACTCAAGTTCTCAGGTGTGCACAGCAAGAGCCTGACGAACTGGGCCATCTCCATAGCCCCCCTGATGGGTACCACAGAGGTTAGCCCTGTAATGGAAAGTGCAGGATCCTGGGATGTGAAAGAGGATTCTAAGTCAAGCACCAGTGAGCTCTCCAGGAGCACAGGAGGAACCATGTTCTAACCCAGCTCTCACCCAGCACCAAGCCCAGCTGGCTGTGAAGGGGCATCACTAACAGTCCTGCAAGGAGGCTGGTGAGCCAGGGCATGCTTGGGCTCTCCTCCCTGCTGGACTGAACTCTCATTCACTGGCAGAAAAAGAACCTGTGGGGACTTCCCACTGCCGCGTGCAGATGGGGCTTAATGAACGTGGTGATGGTAATGACAATAATTATTCAAATTCTTCCCCATCCCTGTGCCCTTGGGAGGCCGGGGCTGCCTCTGTTATCTGACTAAATTTGAGAGGTAACCCGCATTCCTAAGTTTATTCTGTGTTGTCTTTCTTCATAGTATACATTCAGGGCACTCGTACCCATGTGTCGGGCAGTATGTTAGGAGGCTATGCACAAGAGTGTAGTAAAGACCAGCAAGACTGTTGGAACACCCGGAGGTCTTTGTGACATTTATGCTAGGTAGGTTTTGGGGTTCTGCACAGGGGTAACCTTTAAACACAGATAAAGCCAGTCCAACAAAACGAGAGTTCATCTGTGTATACTTCATCTCCATAGCGAGCAAATAATTCAAGAAGAATTAAAATGAAAAGATCTACACACTACATTAATTAAAACTAAAATAGAAAGTAAAACACCTGATTAAGAATGAAAAAGCAGGGTTGGGATGAAGTTCAGTTGGTAGAGCGCTTGTTGAGCACACACAAAGCCCTTGGGCTCCATCCCAGGACTGAATAAACTGGGCATGATGGCTCACACCAGTAATGCCACCACTCTGGAAGTGAAGGCAGAAGAATCAGAAGCTCAAGGTCATCCATAGTGAGTTCAAGTGCAGCCTGGGGGTGCTTTAAGAACCTGCTTCAAAAAAACCAAAGCCCCATACAAACAAATAAAACTAACTAAAACAGAAAATGGAGCTCAGTTTGTAGAGAACCACTTAGCAGTCACAAGGCCCTAAGGTAGATCGTCAGCACTGTGCAGAACTGGGCATGGCGGTACACATCTGTAATTTCAGAACTCCGAAGGTGGAGACAGGAGGATGGGGAGTCTAAACTCACCCTCAGCTACACACAAAACAGCGGTTCCCAACCTTCCTAACGCTGCAACCCTTTAATCCAGTTCCTCAAGCTGTGGTGACCCCCCGACCATAAAATTATTTCACTGCTATTTCATAACTGTAATTTTGCCACTGGTATGAACTGTAATATTATATCTGGTTTGTAGGATATCCGATACACAATACTTGTGAAAGGGTTGTCTGACCCCCCAAAGGGGTTACAACCAATAGATTGAGAACCACGGATACAGAGTTTGAGGATATCCTCGGCTACGCGAGACAAACAAAACACAGCAGAAAACACATAAACAAACAACACAACTAAAACAAAAAACCAAATTCTTGCCTGAAAACAGGGAAACCAAAAAATATAGCCATGCATGTTGATCAAGGGCACTACACTTAAGTATGAAGTCTGGGGCGAACTGGGTTATGGGATCTGCTTCTGCACTGAGGGAAAGTCCCACTGCCCTGGGTGTTACGCAATACCTCACAGGAATGGTCGGCACTGTCTGTCATGAGCGATTCTCACAGCACTTGCAAGTTATCTTCCTATTGATTTTTTTAAGTTATTGATAAACCCGAGGCGTCTACACTGAAGTATGACCTGTCAGAGTAAGTTCTATCGGGAAAGATAAGTGGAGCTGCTGTTCAAGTCGGCAGTTCCCAGGTAGTCTCACGAGATGGAAAGAGCATGTGCCTTACCGACGTCTGGGAGGACATCCTTGCGCTGTTCTTCAGGGGATAAATACCGGAACGATGCGAGGCGGGAGCTTGCCTGGCAGAGTGCTTACCTGGCACCTGAGAAACCTAGGTTCTGCCCTACGTACTGGATACACCAGGTGTGGAGATGCATGTCTGTAATCCCAGAACTTGGGAGGTGGACACAGGCAAATCAAGAATTCAGCTACCTAGTGAGTTTGAAGCTAGCTTGGGGTACACGAACCCTATTTTTAAAGACAGTACACAATCTGAGGTCTGCTTCTTTCTGATAGCTAATGATCACTATTTGGGGTGGCTGTCTTTCTGAGACAATGCCAAGAACCTGGTCCAGGATACAAAGTGCTTAGCTCCCTAATACTCCTGCAGCCATGGCCTTCTCTGCTGTGATGGTCAGTGTCCTCAAACGTGAGCTAAAATACATCCTTCTTTCCTTAAACCACGAGTGCTGAGTATTTTGTGAAGGTAGTAAGTACCTAATGCATACACTCAGTAGTACGATGGGGGGTCGATGTAAAGAAGTGACCCTCTGCTTGTCTTTGTAGATCAGGTACACTGGCTTTCTTCACCTCTTGGTCCCCCAACATTCTGCGTCTACTAGACCTTCTCTCGCTGTCATGGTTTGAACGTGATATATCTTCACAGGCTCATGGGTTTGAATACTTTGCCCCCACTTGGTTTTTTTTTTTTGGTGGGGGAGATAGAGGCAGGGTAGGAGCGAGCTGGTCACTGGGGCAGGCACTGAGGTTTTACAGCTGGGTCCCACTTCCTGCTCAGTTTCTCTCCTTCCTAACTGCAGATGGGACACACCATGACCAGCTGTCTCATCATCCCGCCACGCCTTCCACTCCGTATGGGGCTGCACCCTCACCAACGTGAGCCACAGTGAACCCGCCCTTCTTTACACAGCACCACGTCAGGTATCTGCAGACAGCAACTAGAAAGGCAACTGCTACACCAGCGCGCCATCCGCGCACCAGCTCAGGAGGAGGCGGAGCCGAGAGCCTTAGCCCCAGCTCCTTCAGGCCACCTCCTAGAACCCTCCTGGCAAGGCCTCCCTTTCCCACGTCCCCATTTCCCTCCCTGACTCTTTGTTGGGTGCCAGAGGGGAATAATAATAAAAAGAGGACGAGAACACAACGAGAAAGGCCATGACCCAGTGCCAGGCAATGGAGAATGGCAGAGACTCCTCTCCCTAAAGGAAAATTTAACAGATGCACCATCAAGGAGCTCCCAGAAGTTCTGCCAGGGGCCTAATGGAATAAATGAAAAGGTGGGAGTGAAGGCCTAATGAAATGCTAATCCCAACAACAGCAGCACCTGAGGGAACATGGGGGCATAGTTCACACGGACTCAGGAACAGCTAGACAATGACACTTTCCCCGTCTGGGTGCTTCTCACTGTACAGAAAAGCAAAAGGGTCTGACCAAGGTCTTGTCCTCAGCGTCTCAGGTACCTTGGTTTGTGGGTGGCACTACGGCAGAAGATATTCCCTTTCCATTAGTACCCCCGAGTTCAGGTTCCTACACTAGTAAGCACATGGGATGAAACCGGGTGAGGTGGGTACACCCCTGTAATTGCAGCACTTAGGAGGCTGAGGAGGGAAGAGAGGGAGTTTAATGTCACTCTGGGTTATATATTGAGTCCCTGTCTCAAAACAAAAATCCCCAAAGTGATGAGTGTCCAGTGGTTCTACCAGGTTTGCCACCACCACACAGCATACAGCACTGGCATCTCCAAAGTTACACTCAAGAACCACACAGTTGAGTTTTTAAAAACTGCAAAACAGAGCTGGGCAGTGGTGGTGCACATCTTTAATCCCAGCACTTGGGAGGCAGAGGCAGGTGGATCTCTGAGTTCGAGGCCAGCTGGGTCTACAAGAGCTAGTTCTAGGATAGGCTCCAAGGCTACAGAGAAACGCTGTCTCAAAACAAAAACAAAAACAAAAATTGCAAAACAACAACCCATAAGGAGGGCTGGGGAGCGAGCCCAGTTAGTAAAGAGCTTGCCTTGCAGACGTGAAGACTGGAGTTGGATCCCCTGAACTCATGCTTAAAAAAGGAAGAAGAGAAGCTGTGAATGGTGACTGAAGTTTGTAATCCCAACACTGGGGCTACTCTCTAGTTTGTCCTACTCAGCAAGCTCCAAGTTACACACACAGATGCACGCACGCACGCACGCACGCACGCATGCACATGATCTCATGATGTTCTAGGTATACTTATGTGTTTGTGCTGAGTCTTATTAACTGCTGTCCTTAGTTCTGTGTGGACAAACCTTACGTTAGTCTATGGCACGCAGAAGCCTATCTACCTTAAGTTCGGTTTCAGTGCGAAATTTCAGGAGGACATTTCTCGCATACACTACAGTACTCTGAACCCTCTTAGCTCACGAAGAGGACAAAAGGAAGGCTCAAGCAGGAAGGAAGAACTCCTGTCCTCTGCCCCTGCTGGCGCTTCCTTCATAAGGAAGAAGTTCGGAGAAAGTGTGAAGGCTGACCTTGCCCCTCCCAGCAGGTGTTAAGCCCTGCTCAGCAGGAAAGCTGGGCACTGCCTTCAGTGTCCTTCCTTGAAGCTCAGAACCAAAAACCACCTACCTGAAGCTGACAATAGCCCTGAAGGTGGCCCGTAGTCTAAGCCAGTCACAGGGGTGAGGTGGGAGACAATGGATAGGGAGTAGATAGGGGTCACCCCATTAGTAACTGAGTAAACAGTAGCCTAGTAGTAGGCAGGAGAGGTGTGTAGCATTTCACAGTGCTTACTGCTCCTACAGAGGACCTGAAGGGGTTCACAGCTGTACCTCCAGTTCCAGGGGACCCGATACCCTCTGGCTACCCCTGGCACCTGGCACTCTGCTAATGAAGATACAGAGACATACACATTTTTTAAAAGTACAATATTTTAAAAAGAGTTAGCACAAGAACATCTCTGAGAGATAGACAGAGGTATGTCCCCCATCTTCTCTTTATATTTCCTAAGGGTGGGATCCTCTCCACCATCGCTTCCCCCCAGTTCTTGCCTGCCTTGGCTCAAATGCTAATTAATGACCATTTAAGGGTCACATGGCAGCCTGGATGCAGTTGCCTTTTAAAAAACAAAATGTCTGGATAACACAAAATATTTTCAATTAAAAAAAAAACCCTTTTGCATTTTACCTTGGCCAGCACTTCTAATTATTACAGAGGGAAGAAAGGAAATCAAAAGATGTGGTACAGAACGCAGAGCTTTCCACCTCCTCCTGGGATGAACTGGTCTCCTGCGAGATAATAAGCACGGAGCGGATGGCAGACTGAGCCCGCCCCAGACAACGGCCAGGCACAAAGAGGCCGCAGCCAGCTAGCAGGAGGCTGTCGGCAAAGGGTTAACGCCTGCAGTAGCCTCCAGTGCCCTGCCTGTCTCTCTGTAGAACAAGAAAGCCCAGTGGGGTACCGAGGAAACTCCCACAGGGTCCCTATTAAAACAGGTCAAGTCACACATGTCGATACCCCCATTTCATAGATGCTATAATTTGTTTGACAGGAGTGAGCCCTGCTGATCCAAGCCAGAGTGAGGGCGGAATAAAGGTCTGCTAAGCCGAGGGAGAGCTAGAGAGAGCCGGATGGCTTTCTGTGCCAGGCCTTTTTGAGATGCTTTGAAAACAGGGTGTGTCCAGCGCACAATACCACCACCCTTAGGAGGAGCGGGCACATATGTATCTGTGGTGTGTACATACACACATGGTACATTGTTCTTAGCTAACTGTGAGACGTTAAAAAAAATAAGGTACAATAAAGCTTTTCCATCTCCCAGCGGAGACCAAGATCAAACCCAGCTCTCCCTTCAGTAATCCTGATAAATGCTGTGTATGTTCCAACAAAACCCAGGGCTGCAGGGCCAGAGCCTTTCTTTCCCTCTTGCTTTTCTTTTGTGTGTGTGTGTGTTCATTTTAAATGCTTGTTCTCCCCCTACCCGTTACCCCCCTTTGTCTCTTGCCAAAGGCATTAAAAAGAGATGAGAGATACTTCACAGAGGGTGGGGGCTTAATCCACTGCCCTTGCTTTGCTGTGGAAGCAAGTTTTGAACAAGGCCCCTGGCACAAATGAGATGAGTTTAGTCATCAGGGTTGAATACTTGGTAGGGTACAGAGTGTTCTCCGGATATGGAGCACATGGTGGAATGGGGGTTGGGGCTGGGTTGGAAATGGGGTCTTTTTGGTAGGAAAGGTTCCCTTGGTTAAAAAGGGTCAACAGAAAATGGAGGCATGCACGGAAATGCTGAGGACAGCCCCCAAAGGCTCTGCTTCCAGGGAGGCACCATTACAGAGGGACCAGGGCTGTATGGATGCCTTTTTGGGTGGCTGGGATCATAGGAAATTTCGGGGGGGGGAATGTCAGGGACTCAGAGGTCCCTCTGATGTCATCCAGAGTTCTCAGGTTGGTAGCACCCTCTAGAGGTAAAGCCATTTTGCCCAAACTGGTAGCGAAAGCCTGCAGTACCTTCTGGTTCTCCTTTTCTCATCAGCGCAGCTCCAGCCTGCTCTCTGAGTCAGTAGGGAGATACGGTTAACACAAACAGTAAGTACAGATGGGTAAATAACACTAAAAGGCTAATCTAGGAGTGGCAGAGAGAGTTCATTGGTCAAGAGCGCTTGCTGCTCTTGCAGAAGACCTGAGTTTGGTTCCCAGTACCCAGGTTAGGCAGATCACAACTGCCTATAACTCTAGCTCCAGGGAGATTCAATGCCCTCTTCTGGCTCCATGGGCATAGGCATGCACACACACACACACACACACACACACACACACACACACATCACACAAATACAGACATCCATGCACCAAAAAAAAAAAAAAAAAAACCCTTTAAATAAAAGGCTGGTCTAAGAGGAAGAAAAATAATACCACTTTGGGTATACACCCAAAGGATGCTCAATCATACCACATGGATATGTGCTCAACTATGTTCATAGCAGCATTGTTTGTCATACCCAGAACCTGGAAACAACATAAATGCTCCTTGATTGAAGAATGGATAAAGAAAATGTGATACATTTACACAATGGAGTACTACACAGTGAAAAAAAATTGACATCTTGAAATTTGCAGGCAAATGGATGGATCTAGAAAACATCGTATTGAGTGAGGTAACCTAGACCCAGAGACAAATATAATATGTACTCACTCATAAGTGGTTTTTAGACAGAAAGCAAAGAAAAACCAGGCTACAATACACAATCCCAAAGAACCTAGACACCAATGAGGATCCTACGAGAGACATACTACGAGAGACATACATACGAGAGACATATCTAATCTACATGGGAAGTAGAAAAAGACAAGATCTCCTGAATAAATTAGGAGCATGGGGATCATGGGAGAGGGTAGGAAGAGATGGGAGAAGGAAGGAAAGTGGAGAAAAATATATAGCTCAATAAAGACAATAAAAAAATTTAAAAAAGAGGAAGAAAGAGGATCAAACTTTGCCCATTTCCCCATGAGGTTCTTCATAGTCTTCAGCTAGTTACTTCTGCCCAGGTTGGCTTCCTCCCTTTCCAGGTTAAGTTGTTTGTTACAGGGACTACATTTCCTCCAGATCTTAGGCAGGGAGATTCTCAGCACGAACACTTTTATCTTGAACTTAGCTGTGCATATGCAAGTGTGTCTGTGTAGTTACACACTTGCAGTACAGTGGTGACCTTCAGCAACTTTGGAGAGGAAAGGGTTTATTTGGTTGACACATGTAAGTAGTCGGCTAACTGAGGGAAGACAGGGAGGAACTCAAGCAGGAACCTGAAGCAGAAGGAAGACACAGCTCAGCTTTCTGAGACAGCCCAGGATGATCTGCCCATGGCTGGTGCTGTCTGTACTAGGCTGACTTTAGGCTGTGTCAAGTTGACAATTAAGGCCCCAAAGTCACACATCCTGGGAGTGATGACTGACTGGTGACCTAGCCCTAACCACCTTCTTCATCAGCTAGCAAAACAGTCAGGACACAAAGCTGACATCTGCCAAGATGGCAGAGAGGGCTTTCCCTCGAATAGAGGAACGCTTGCCCCAGAGGCTGCTGCCTTCAGGAAGATACCGTTGGATAGCCACCTGGGTTACGAGATTTCCTCTCAGGGCTAGAATCACAAGAAGTGAGTTAGGGGCTGAAAGAATTCTCTAAGGCTATCCAGAGCCCTCATCATCCAGGGCCATTATTACACAGAGCCCCCTAGAGATATGGCCACCTGCCCAAAGTGGCAGTGAAAGCCCAGGGCAGCCTCTGGGTTGCCTTCGCCATGGCTGTTCTCTAGTGGAGGACCTACCTGTATCTGCGAATGTACGTTCTCTGATTTTTTAGAGGCTAATTTCTTTTACTTATGTTTGTCTTATATGTGTGATTTTAAGTCCCCCTGGAACTGAAGTTACAGGCAGCTGTGAGTCATCCTGCGGGTGCTGGGAACCAAATCCAGATCCTCTACAAGGTTAGTAAGCACTCTTAACGGCTGAGTCATCTCTCCAACCCTTCTCTGTTTTTAACCTTGGCTCTTGGGCCCTTATCCCATCAACAACCCCATCATTCTCTCTGATAATTCCTGCCGCTCACCTGAGGATGCTCTCAGGAGTCTCTAATCTTATTTAGAAATATCCCGATTTTGAAGGGAATTTTTCTGAGGGTGGGAAATGTATTTACTTGCTCTAAAGACATGAGATTTTACTCTAGATCACTCACTTATTCCCCCCTCATTTTGGCAAATATGTACTGAGCAGGGATGCTGTGTGAGATAAGACTATCAAACATCGGGGATTCAAGGCACAAACCTGGCCCTGGTGGAACTCGAGTCTTCAGATGATTCCTTCGCTGAGGCAATATTAATACTGCAGGCCACAGCTGGCCACTTGTCGACCAATATGACACAGGAACACTACCAGTTGACAGATCCAAATGGCGCCTAGACAATGAGTCGGGGTGTTTAGGACACTGCTGGGCTTTGGATCATATCAGGCTGGTATCTGGCCTCCTTCCCTCTAATGACGAAAAAGAATGATAGCTTGACAGAATCTCTAAATTACCTAGGAGATGTTTTTGAAAGCTGTGGGCATGTCTGCGAGTTTTTTAGATGGAATCAATTGACGTGAGAAGACCCATCCTGAATGGTGACACCACGGATCGTTTGGCTAGGGTTCTGGGCTGGATACACAAACGAGGAATTTAGCTGAGCACCAGCATTCACCTCTTTGCTTCCTGACTGTGGGTGCCACGTGACCAGCTGCCTCACGCTCCTGCCGCCATGCCTTCCCCTCCATGACGGGCTGTGCCCTGGAACGATGAGCCCAAACAAAACCTTCATCTTTTTAAGCATTTTTACATTTTAATAATTATGTTTCTAAGTGTGGCATATGAACATGAGAACAGGTGTCCTAGGAGGCCAGAGGAAGGCGTCAGCGCTCCTGGGGCTGGAGTTACAGGTGGCTGTGAGCTGCCTCAGCATGGATACTGGGACTGAGCTTGGGTCGTCTGCAAGAGCAGCAAGGCCCATCCATCTCTTTCCTTCCTTCTGCAGATTGCTTTATGTTATGGATTTGATCACAGTAATGAGAAAACTGATACCCCCTTTGACCATTTTCAGGAGGAATTAGGACTGAAAAACCTAAAGCCAGGTATGGTGGTGCACACCTTTAATCTAAGCATCCAGGAGGCAGGGACAGGCTAATCTCTGGGAGTTTGAGGCTGGTCTTGTCTACAGAGTGAGTTCTGGAGAGCCAGGGCTACACAGAGAAACCCTGTCTCAAAAAACAAAACAAAACAAAACAAAAGCCCATGACCCAGAACCCAGAACATGCTTGCTACTAGCAGCAACTACTAACTAACAACGTTACACTCTTGACCTCTCAGTGAACTCAGATACATGGAAATGAGAAGAGTCCCAAGGCACAGAGAAGCCAATTTGTTTGTCCTTTATGGAGAAATATCTGCATTAAATACATTATCTTCTGGTGAGAAATACGTCTAAGACACAGAACACTACCATTTCTACTGGTCCCGGGCTTTCATTGTGACCACTAGATATTGCCACAAAAGGCCTTACTTCTGCCTGTGTGAGCCAATAGCCACACACACTCTGGTGAAGAGAATAGGCTGGCCTTGAACTTGATAATTCTTAGTTGAGGATGACCTTGACGTTCTGACCTTCCTGTCTCCACAAATGTGTACTGCAACCACGCTGGATTGACGCTTAGGTTTCCTGCATGGTAGGCAAGCACTGAGCAATCACCTCAGCATTCTTTCAGACATTTAACACACACACACACACACACACACACACACAAACACACACGAGTCTCCTTATGCCACCTCCATCCTCAGAGATAGGCATATTACTTCCTCCCCACCACACAAGGAATTTTCCAGTGTCATCTATTAAAGTTTGGGGAAAAATAGAAAGGCAAAAGAGAAGAAAGGCCCCATGTCTGCTCGCAGTGGACGCCATGCTAAGACAGCCATCACGGTGGCCTAGAAAGGACCAACTAGATGATCCTAAATCGGCACTGTGAGGTTGGCCAGCAACCCATTGTGAGGGCAGGGAGCAACGTGTGGGATCCATAGGTGAGCTGCCTGGTCTCAGGCAGTTTGGCCCTGCAAACCACTGGCCTCTGGGCCCCCTGCCAAGCTGCCTTTGCTGCTGCCAGGGGAAGTGATGTGTTCTGCAGGAAAGTGCCAGCTGGCGGGTCTTTCTCCCCAGGGGGCAAGCCGTAAGCACAGATTACCAGGGACTTTGTTCAGTTCTGCCTTGGGCTCCCCAAGGAGAGGCACATCACACTCCGGCATCAGCACTAATAGGCTGTGATGTGTCAGATGGGGGGGGGGGGAGCTAAGCAGGCCGGCAGGGGTGGCAGGGCACAGGAGCAGAAGGGAAGACAAAGGCCACACCTCCACAGCCAGCAACAGACCCAGAGCCCTAAGCCAAGCAGGAAAATACTCTAGACAGCCTACCCCACTCTGCAGGGGCGGCGGAGGAGGAACAGCTTCAGCGCATGGTCCGTCCACATGAGACACAGACCCCCTACTCCTCCACTCAGCCCCATAGTGGACATCCTCAGCGCTTCCTGCAATTTCGGAAGAGCGACCAGAACTTTGCTTTGCTTGTTTCAAGGGCCTGTGGACTGTGAAGTCACACGGACTGCCACATTCGAGGTGTTGTCATGGAGACAGTGGCGACTGCGTCACTGATGTTGGTTTCCACTTTCATAAAAAAAAAGTCATTTAAATTTTTATGTATAAGACCAGTTCATTAGACTGAGAAATTAAATCGGTCACTTCTTTTTTGTCCCCCCTCCCTCCACCCAGAGGAATTTCTGAGAGAGCTATAGATTAGCATATGTGGAAGTTGGGTGGGATTTCAGCAATACAGCTGGCTGGGGAGGGATGGGTAGGGTTTTTTTTTTTTTTTTTTTTTTTTTTTAAATCCAGTTTTATCTCTGACTTGAAACTAACAAGAAACAAAGATGGCTCCCTTTGCCTTCTTTAACTCCATGGTCCCCCACTCAGCTGACCACTGATGATTTCAGCCTGTGTTTGAGTGTGTTATAGCTCAGTTGGAGACTGGTAATTCTGTCACTTCTTAAGAGGCCATTTGGACAATAACCTAAAACTTAGTATATAAGTGCATGTCAATGTACAGGTATGGAACACCAAGACAGGCAGGTGTCCAAGCAAGCCCAATCTTCCTACAAAGGCATTTAATGGTTGATTAGGCTACTCCAAGAAACTGAAACTGAAGAGATCGCCTTCTCATTAATCTCTCTCTCTCTCTCTCTCTCTCTCTCTCTCTCTGTCTGTCTGTCTCTCTCTCTCTCTGTGTGTGTGTGTGTGTAAGGCTTGAGGCAACCTAAGAGTCTTCCTCAGCTGGGCAGTGGTGGTGCACACCTTTAATCACAACACTTAGGAGGCAGAGGCAGGCCAATCTCTGCAAGTTAAAGGACAGCCTAGTCTACAAGAGCTAGTTCCAAGACAGGCTCCAATGCTACAGAGAAACCCTGTCTCAAAAGAAAAAAAAACCCAAAATAACACAAAACAAAAAACAAACAAACAAACAAAGGAGTCTACCTCAGTTGCTCTCTACCTAAATTTTCTAGACAAAGTCTTTGACTGAAAGAGCTTCCTGGTTGGCTAAACTGGATGATCAGTGAGCCCCGGGGATCTGGCAAGCTCTGCCTTCCCAGTACTGGAAATATAAGAGCACACTACTTATGCCCAGCTTTTCACGTGGGTCTGAGGATCTGAACCAGGATTCTCATTCTTGTACTGCAAGCAATGCACTCACTCCACAGCCCAGTTTCTACTCTTGAGCAGACGAGTCTAGCATTCTTCCTTTCCCTCCTGTCTGTGAACCTGTTGTTGCTCTTCTCTCTGAATGACACCATGGCCTTTATGCCCTCTAGATTTAGCAAAAGCTCTCTCCCCAAGGTCTCTCTGTATATCCCTGGGGTCAACACTACTGCCATGGGACTTAGCCAGTCCAATAGTCCTCAAAACCCTCCCTGTCTGCTCTCGTGGGGCCCTGACTTTGATGTCCCCAGCCTGGGAAGAGACTCAGTGAATTCTCACCAGGGCTGGTCCTTAACAAAACACACCTCACACAATGCCCTCCCCATCTCCTTTCATAATACTGAGGCCAACTGTCATGAGAATCCACCGTGACAAGCTGAGAATCTAGTATTACTTGAGTCTGGAATAGGGATGCAGTATCTTTAAGGAAACCACACACACACACACACACACACACACACACACACACACACACACACACACGCATGTGTGTTTCCAACCTTTTTTTCCTCTTGCTATTCTGGGGCTTGTCTTTAATGAGCAGCTCCAAATGACAGCTTTAATCACTGCCTCTGGCCACTGAAAGAGGCTGCTAATGACAGGAAAGAACACAGGGCCATTTGCATCAATCAGCTCCAGTCTAAATCACTTTTTATGATAATGCACCCAAGCGAAGAAGAAAGTGTCTCTGTCGCCTGCACGGTGATGTACCTCCACGCTGTCTCCACAGCTCAGACCTCCACATAAATCTCTTAAAGAGGCATGCACCCCACCCTGGCCTGCCCGCCCAGCACTGCCCTCATTTTCTACACCATTAATGATCCCCCACTGGGGGTAGAGCCATGACAGGCTGAGCAGGCTTGTTCCTCTTCTCAAGGAGAGAACCTCTGTCTTAAAATGCAAGAAAGGCAAGGGAGAGAAAAACGGTGCCACTTAGTACAGGATGTTTCTGTGTGTGTGCCCGTGTGTGCCCATGTGTGCAGGTGTGTGCGCCTTTGTGTGTGTGCATGTGGGTGGAAGCCAGACGCCACCCACCCCGTTCTTTCTGAATCAGGGTCACTCATTGGCCTGAAACTCACCAAGCAGGCTAGGTGGAGACACGGGCCTTGTCATTATGTGCTTCAGATGCCTTTCTCCTCAGACTGTCAGAGATCTATCAGCAGCTAATGGTCTGAGGTCACGTGTCCCCTTGATAGAGTGAGAAACAGATCATTTATGCTTCCTTTATTGCTGTTATTATTATTCATTATGATTCACATGTATATGCAAGCATGTGTGCATGTGTATTCACATGTATGTGGAAGCCAGAGGTCAACTTTGGGTGTCAACCTCAGGAGCCATCAGCCAGGCTTCCCTCCTTCTTTCCTTCCTTCTTTCCTCCCTTTCTCCCTCCCTCCCTTCCTCCCTCCTTCCCTCTCTCTCCTTCCCTCCCTCCTCCCTCTCTTACCTGCTGCCTTCCTTCCTGCAATGCTGGGGACTGAGCCTAGAATCTTAGGCCTTATATTCCCAGCCCTTGATTTTGTGAGACAGGCTCCCTCACTGGGAGCTAAGGCTCACGATTAGGCTAGGCTGGGTGGTCAGTGAGTCCCAAGGGCCTGCGGTCTCCATCTCCCCAGTGCTGGGGTTACAGCTATGCACTAGCGTATCCAGTTTTTTTCTGTGGGTGGCAGGGATCAGACTCAAGTCTTCATGTTTATGAAACAAACACTTTATAGACTGAGCCATCTTCCCAGTTCCAGTTACTCTTTCTCAAAGTATAACCACCAATGCATATATACATGAAAACATGCATATGGTATGCTTAAGAACATGTATACATATGCACATATGTGTGTATAATATTCAAGAATTCATTGTCTATTTGGAGAAAGGCCGACTTTTCTTTGTGTGTGTGTGTGTGTGTGTGTGTGTGTGTGTGTGTAAATGCATGTTCATATGTGTGCAGGTCTTATACAGGTGACCCTGAATGTGTCTGTACATGCACGGGGAGACTTGATGTTAATTTTGGGTATTTTCTTTGCTCACCCTCCACCTTATATACTGAGGCCCAGTCTCTTACTACTAGCCAGCTTACTCCAAGGGTTCCATTTCTGCCTCCTGAGGGTATAGATTACAGGCAGTCAACACACTCACTCGGCATTTACTTGGGTGCCTGGGTTTCGAACTCTAGTCCTCATGCTAATCTGTCTCCGCAGCCCCAAACAGTCCGTTCCTAAGGCTGTGCAACACTACACGAGACTCTCAGCACACCACAGAAGTCACCATTCGAGTACAATTTGGTTGTCCACGTGACATACTAATTACACAGAAAGCATCAATGTAGCATTTTGGTAAAGGCCAGGGAAAGCACACTGTGGTGAGTAAGCATGAGAGTTCTATTCCTCTGCACACGCAGCACCTTCTCACACTCCACTGTTGAGTGCAAATTCTTAGCCTTTGTCACTCTGCGATTTTAACGAGAAAAGGTTTGATGTGAGAAATGACTTCTGAATGTTAGAAGTTTTAGGAGGATGAATGACAGCTTCTTTTGGAGCCACCATCCCACTGTCAGGATGGGGGTGGACTGAAAGTGACAGGCAACCTAACAGTGGCTTCTGTAAGAGTTCTCTCGCTCACATCCAAGTACCAAGGTAGGCAGCCCCTGGCTGACATGGTACTACTCCATACTGCCAGAGACGTAGAGGTTTGCCTTCAGAGGCTGCTATTTCCACCCAGGGCAGCAAAAACTTTACCCAGTGAGCTATTTCTCCAACCTTTATAATATAATCTTACCAATAAAAAATTGGGGGGCCGGAGAGACGGATCAGCAGTGTGTATGCTGCTCTTCCAGGGGACCTGAGTTCAGTCCCCACCAACCAAGTCAGACAGTTTAATATGCCTGCAACTCAAGCTCCAGAGAGATCAAAGGCCTTTGGCCTCTGGGGCACCTGCATTCACAAATGTGTATGTGCACGTATGCTCGCACACACAAGTTAAGGTAATAAATGTATCACGTCATTTCTGTCTCTCACCTGTGTGGGAACAGATGCTATGCTCCTACTGTATCACCAAGAGGCCGGGAATGAGGCTGAATAGGCCCAAGGAAGCCTAGCCACAATGCTCACAGGTAGATATCACCAGTACCTGCCGTTTGTACTGCTGAGTCTAGGAAGACCACGACCTGTTCAGCATCTTCTTTAGACATGGCTCTTCCAACACCTGGCCTCTCCCACTCTCTGTGCGCCTGCTCCATATCCTGTAAATCCCATTCACACACTAGGCTCATTTCAGAAATAGCTTTGCTGCCAAGCAATTTTGCAGAAGGTTTCCAACTGATCATATATCCCAATATAAGACGCACTCACTTTATAAAGAACTTCCTTATGGGTACTACAGATGCTACGGCTGACTCTGGGGGTACTCAGTACAAACTCCTAATGGACTTTAAATGTCCTCCTTGTTCCCCAGATCTACAGGGGTCCTAAAAGTATACTTCTTTGTTCCACACAAGCCAAGCACCTAACCCAGAAGAGAGAAACTGTACAGCATGCACTATCCTTGAATGGCAAGGGATGAATTTAGTTGTTCAGGCAGGAACAGGGATTTCTGTTACTCATACTTACTGAAGGCCTCCATGCCTGCTTGTCTTCCAAGAGTTTTTAAAACAGTACAGTCTATCAAGTGTTCTGTCATTCTCTCAATTGATATCCATCCATCCATCCATCCATCATCATGTATTCACACATGCTTCCATCCATCCACATACCCATTCACCCATGCATGCTTCCATCCATCCACATACCCACCCACCCTTGCATGCTACCATCAATCCACATATCCATGCATCCACACATGCTTCCATCCATCCCCATGCCCATCCACCCATGCATGCTTCTATCCATCCATCCACTCACCCATCTGTCCACCCATCATCTATGTATCCATCCATCCATCCATCCTTCTACCCATCCATGAATACACCCATTTGAAATTGTCCAAGAAAGATATAAAGTGACGGAATACTCTGAAACACATATGCATACTGTACTGTAGCACACGCTTCAGTGATGCAAAAGTGTGTCTGTTTCCATCACGACTTCATCCCCAGCTCCTAGCACTGGGACGATGGAACATGAGGTCATCTACAAAGTGAACCATGCAGTAAAAGGGCAATTTTCCTTCATTGAAGTCTTCATAATGTTTTAAGTTTACAATTTTTGTGTAAGGCAATATTCACAGCTATCATTAGATGCATGTAGCATTAGGATCACAGGTTAGGCATGCCTGTGACCCAAAATCAACTCAGCTATTAATGTAATTATTGATAGACTGTTAAAATCACTTTTCTTTTAAAACCATTGATTCCTGGAGTTCAGAGACCTTAGGCCTTACATCATCTACTTTATACCAGTGACTTCAAGTAGAGGATCTGGTCTTATAACCATGAGGTTATAGAGTCTCCTAAGTGTCTGGGGACAGTGTTATCACCTTTTCTGATAACATTACACCCCTCTTTTATAAGGAAGATGACCGCAGACAAATATGGCTTTCCACTGTTTACTAGCAATGTTCCAGATACGACAAATACCATGGATGGCAAAGACTGCTTTATGTTTACACAAGGTAAGGCTGGAGGAGGGAAGGAGAGAGGAGGAGGAGAACGGGGAGGGAAGGAGAGAGGAGAAGGGAGGAAAGACGGGAAGGTGAGTAGGAAGAAGGAAGGAGGGAAGGAAGGAAAAGCATAAAGAATAATCTAGGGAATTGAGTGAATGGTTAGTGTCAGTGTAAACCCTGGAACTATCTAGTAGTAAACAGGATTGGATTACAAAGGCCGGGCACTTAGACTCAACTGTTGAAACATCTATTCCAGCCCCTGTTGACTTACTCAGCCGGTGACCACCAGGGCCTTCAATCCTAGGTCTTTGTTATTTCAGTTCGTCTCATGTAGTAATAAGCGGTTAGTCAGCGTCACAAAGCGACAACAGATGACGTTGCAGTGTGTCCAAGGGATGTAAAATTAAACCCAGGGAGAGGAGGAAGCTAGTTTATGAGGTCCTAGAGTAGATATGTCATTGTATAGAAGTTTAGCCTGAATGAAAAATGTCACACTAACTTCTCCTGTGTTGAAAATGAAGACTCACAGGGCAGGAGGAGCCCTTAAGGGGCATCATGTAGATGTAGATGCCAATTAATGGAACTTCACGGACCTGTCATTCGAAGCATAGATTAGCAAGGATGCAAAAAAAAAAAAAAAAAACCACCCCAAAACAAAAAAAGAACTGTAGTTGAGTCAATTGTTCAGTGGTTAAGAGCACTGATTGTTCTTGCAAAGGACCCTGGTTTGGTTCTCAGCACCCACATGGTGGTCACAACCATCTAACTCCAGTTCTAAGGGATCCAATGTCTTCTTCTGACCTCTGTGGGCAACAGAACCTCACCTGACACACATATATACATGCAGGTAAAACATTCATACACAAAATAAACGCATCTCAAGAGACTGAAGCACGCAGAGCAGATTTCAGAATGTTGTAAGAGGATCATTTCTAACACCAAAGAAATTATTTTTTTTAAACTATGGTTTTATTTATTGAAACAGGGTCTCACCATGTAATCCTAGAGGCAAGCTAACTTTGAACTCACAGAGATTAAATTGTCTCTGCCTCCCGAATGCAGAGTAAAGGTACAAGCTACCATATTATCTAATTTTTGTCCAGACAGGATCTCCTGCAGCCCATTTTGACCTCCAGTTGGATTTGTAACTGAGGATGTCCCAAGCTTCTGGTCCTCCTGCTTCCACCAACCGAGTGCTGGAAGATAGGAGTGCATGCTGCACCTTGTTTAATGACGTCCTGGGGGTACAGACAGGGTCCTGGGGTTTACTGGCACCCTGTCTCTTTGGTAGGTTCCAGGATAGTAAGAGATCATATCTAGAAGAAGAAAGAAGGAGGAAAAAGGAGGAAGAAGAGGAGAAAGAGGAAGAAAAGGAAGAAGAGAAGGAAGAAGAGGAAGAGGAAGAAGAGAGGAAGAGGAAGAAGAGAGGGAAAAGAGGAAGAGGAAGAGGAGAGGAAGAGGAAGAAGAGAGGGAAAAGAAGAAGAGGAAGAGGAGGAGGAAGAGAAGAAAAGGAGGAAGAGGAAGAGGAAGAAGAGGAGGAAGAGGAAGAAGAGGAGGAGAAGGAGAAAAAAGAGAAGAGGAGGAAGAGGAAGAAGGTTTCTTAGACACAAGGTTGACATTAACTCCTGTACCCCCACATACATAGGCATACACACACATGCATACACACTTATACATAAATGAATAAGAGTAGCATTGCTCCCAAGAGGTCCAGACACTCACTTATTCTGCTTCTGTTTACTGAAGGGTTCAGTGCACAGTTATTATCCTGTATGGTTCTTTACTCCAAATATACTGTAAACAGTCTGCTACAGAGACAACATGAAAACACAAAGTTACCCCACCAAGTTGTGGGGTTCCTTCATATACCTACCTCAGAGAATTTGTTTTTAATTTTTTTTTAAATTATATACATTGGTGTTTGTGGGAGTCAGATCAGATCCACTGGAACTTGAGTTACAGACAGTCATGAGCTGCCATGAGGCTGCTGGGAATTGAACCCAGGTCCTATGGAAGAGCAGCTAGTGCTCTTAACTGCTGAGCCATCTCTCCAGCCCTGAGAGGATTTTTTTCCTTTTCTGTGTTCTGGAAACAAGGCCTTCATGTATCTCATAGCTCCAAATTTGCTATGTAACCAAGGACTACGCTGGGCTCCTGATCCTCCCACCCCCATTTTTCCCTTTCTGGGATTACAGGGGTGCACCATCGCACTTAGATTCCAGGGGACTTTTTAAAACATTTGTTTAAGTTGTGTGTGTAGAAAACAAAATGTTAAGCTACTAAGACACCTGCCTGCTAGTCCATCATTGCTATCTCTGCTTCATAGGAAGAGGGAGGTTGGGGATAGTACATAAACATTTTTTCATTAACCAAAGAAGCTAGCAACTTAAATTGACAAAATTCTCTCTCTGAGAAGACTGTTCTTTCCTGTAGTTCTCCTCTTCTACAGGAAAGCTCTTGTCTGTGCATATTTCTGGAGAGCAGCCAGTGCAGCAGCTGAGCAGCTTCTCAGAGTGACCACACTCCTCCCCTCTCTGTCCACAAGCCAATTAGCTATTGACGAATGTATGCATGTAGGTGCATTAGAGAAGGGGGGGGGGGTCTCACCACACCGACTATTCTCAACTTAGAGTTGTAAGAATCCTGTTGCCTCAGCCGCTAGAGCGGCCATTCTCAACCTGTGGGTCACGAACCCTTTAGCAAACCTCTATCTCCAAAAATATTTATAATTCAATTCATAACAATAGCAAAAGTACAATTATGAAGTAGCAACAAAAATAATGTGATGGTTGGGGAATCACTACAACTTGAGGAACTGTATTACAGAGTCGCGGTGTTAGGAAGTTTCGGAACCGCCGTTCTAGAGGGTGGGGATTATAGGTATGTTTCTGAGCCCGGCTTAATGTTTCTAAGTATAAGTTATAGGCTGCGGTACAGATTGCGAGAAGCCACATGGCAGAGACCAAAGTGACACAGCCAAAGAAGCTGCAGGATCTCACGTATGCGTCTGCTATAGTGAAGCCTTTTCTCTGCTATGTGAATATGGTCAAAGAGACAGTTTCACCAATAAGGACCATCAGCGGAAGGTGACCAGGCACCTGGCACACGGATGAAGGGTAAAGAAACTGTAAGTGTAAAACCCTTCCTTCCCGAGGGCCAGTGGCAAGGCCCATTCAGCGTGGTGCTTTGTAAACCTGAGGACAAGAGTTAGATCCTTAGTACCCAGGTGTACAAAGGCCGGCTGTGTGGTGCATGTTCATAACCCAGCACTGCAGAAATTCAGGAGACAGGCAGATCCCTGGGGCGCACAGGTCGGTCAGCCTAACCTAACTGTGTGTGTGTGTGTGTGTGTGTGTGTGTGTGTGTGTGATTGCCCCAGGACAAATCTGTTTCACAACAATGGTACCTGAACAATACGTGAGGTTAACCTGTGGTGGGGGGGATGCCCCTTCTCTCTCCCTCTCTTTCCTGAAAGAAAAGAATCCAGAGGAACTTGCTTGGCTGGCAGAAAAATCCAGGGAAGTGGAGCATCAGGATAAAAGGACATATTTGCTTTGCTTATCAAGCCCCTCTGATTCTGTGTTACAATCCCATAGAGCAGTACAACATCCATTTTTCAAACACAAACTGAATGAGAAGTCTCTATAAGTACAGCTAGCTTTAAAGAGAGAAGTGTGTAAGAATCTCGACTTGTGAAAGCCGTGAGTGCTCAGAGGTAAAATAATGTATTCCATGCCCTGGTCTCTGCTCTAGCAGAGGACTCACTTCTGAACATGTACATCAATGTGAACCTAAAACAGGGCTCAGAGCATGTCATTGTGATGGACACACGACTTTTCTGGACATATCCTCACCCATGACATGGTGCAGCTGGAGTGCTCTCTGCGGACATATGAAAAGATCTCAAGATCCAAGGTGTGGGTTATTCAGCACACAAACACCCTGACCTGCTTTCTAAATCTACAGTCCCACAGCCTTGTGCTAACTGTGGAGAAGAAAAGGTGACCCAGATACTCGAATGATCTCCCAGCTAACTAAAGAAATCGAGGGTTTCAGTGCTCAGAGTTAGCCCAATATCCCACCTTGCTATACTTCTCTCTCCCTCCCTCCTCCTCCTCTCTGCCTTCCTCCTTCATTTCTTAGCCCCCTTCTGCCTCTCTCTATTCTCTCTCCCACCTCCTTCCTTCTTTCTTTATGAATTTTTGAGGCAGGGTCCCAGCCAACGATGACCTTGAACTTCCACTCCTCCTGCCTCCACCTCCCCAGTGCTGGGATTACAAGTGTGCATCACCACGTGGGTTTATAGTGTTGAGGACGGAACCCAGAGTTTCATGCAGAATATAGGTAAGCACTCTCCCAACTGAGCCACATCCTCGGCCCCTCTTCACATGCTCTGGAAAGAGTGAGTTTTGGGATGACTGCAGAATACTTGGAATAAATGACTACCATGGAACAGACACAGTTGCCACACCAAACAAACATGGGCCTGTAGTATCATGAGACCCTGAACCTCCCGGGGGAGGAGATGCTTATAGACCAAGAACCAAAACATCCCATCATTAAATCCTCTCCGACCTGTAAAGTCAAACTGCTAGGAAAAGGCACACAGACAGGTGTTGAGAGATCAGGGGTCAAATCCTGGCCATGATATGGTAGCCCATTAGAGCAGCCAAGCTGAATCTTGGAGTATCTGGCTTCTTGCCCTTCAAGGCTGACGGGACATTTTGAAGTCACATGGTGAGAATAAGGTTGCTGGTCCTGTTACACTGCAGAGGGCCTTGCTAGGTAAGGTTGTGGTTAAGGCTTTGCTTTAGACTCTGCTTTTGTAATCCCCACCTGTCCTGCGCTCTACTCAAAATGTACCGCTAAGGACTGGGAATGCAGCTCAGCTGGCAGAATGCCTGCGTAGCAGAAACAGAGCCTGGAGTTCTAATCCCAGCACCGCCTGAGCCAGGCACGGTGGTGTTCACCTAGCGTCTCTGCACCAGGAAGGTGGAGGCAGGAGAATCAGGTATTCAAGATCACCCTTGCCTATATACAGAGTTAGAAGCCAGCCTGGGCTACATCTCTGTGTCTCTGTCTCTGTCCTCCCCCCCCCCCACCCCTCTCTCTCTCTCTCTCTCTCTCTCTCTCACACACACACACACACACACACACACACACACACGGGGGGGGGGGTGCTGGAGGGAAGGAGAGATCCTATCTATGAAAAGCTGCCTGACAGCCCTGGGAACTTGCTTGATAGTCTTAGGTATTTTGAGTTGGACATCTGCCCTGGGGACAGGGAGAAGCCCCAGCAGTCCCACATGGGGATGCCTGTAAACATTTTCCCACCTGTGGTGCAGAGTGAATCACATTCTTCCAGTACTCTCTTATGGGGAATCGAAACCTGTCTATACAGCCCCTCTCACAAGTAGCTGTCAGGCTTTGGATGAGAAACGCTCCCCACAGGCTCATGTGTTGAATGCTTGGCCCAACAGCTGGCAGTGCTGTTTTGCGAGGCTGGAGAAACCTCAGGGGATTGGACGAGCTAGAAGAAGTAGGTCATTAGGGGCTGGGCTTTGGGATCATAATATCCCTGACTGCGTTCTGTCTCTCTCTCTCTGCCTCCTGGTGGGCAGACGTGAACAGCTCTCCCCTGTGCACATTTTTTTTTTTTTTTTTTTTTGAGATCTACTGGCTTGAGACAGGGTCAAGGCACATGGGTTTCATGTGCTACACACAATCCTGCCACTGAAGGCTTGCTGCCTAGCTGCTAGCAGTGCTATCGTGGAAGTGAGAAGCCCTGGGTTCCTTGGCCCAACAGAGGGAATGTTTAAACACCAATGTGGCTCTGACCCTCTTTAGGTGGTGGATGTCTCACAGGACCTCCTGCTCCTTTCTTCCTCACAGGTTTGGACTCTAAGGGTTCTCTTTATAGATATTCTAATTGCTAGACCCCTATATGCGAATTAGCATCATGTCCCAAGGCACACAAACCATCTGGGGAGCTTGGTAAAATACAGATTCTGGGCTAAGAGGGTAAGGTAGCTGCTATAGCAACATGAACCCAAGTTTGATCCTAAGCATCATTTAAACCTGGGCCTGCATAGTGGTACAAGTTTGTAATCCCAATACCGGGGAGGCAGGAACAGAAGTATCCTGGAGGCTTAGTGGTTACCCAGCCTAGCTGAATTAGCAGAGAACCCCAGTGAGAAACCCTCTGTCAAAAAACAAGGAGGGGGCTAGAGAGATTGCTCAGTGGTTAGAGTGCTTGCCATGCAAGTGTGAAGATCTGGGTTTGGATCATAGTACCCAGGTAAAATAAAATGCTGGCTCGGTGTGTTGGTCCACCTGCAGTTCCAGCCAGTCAAGAGACAAAGGATCCCCAGGGCAAGAGAGCTAGTAAGACCGGCCATATTGGTGAGCTGCGGGTTTGTTTGAGACCCGTATGTATATATATGCTCATCTGCAAACATACAAAGTAATAACAATTCACAAAAAAAGAAATAAAGATTCTGATTCTATAGCCAGAGCAGATGTGAGGTCAAGGTACTTTGGTCCACACTTTTGAGAACTGAGGGCCTAGATGACCTCAAGTGACCCCTCTGATTCTATAATAGGAAAGCACTATGAGCCATCATGTTAGGTATAAAGGCAGAGAGATGCTGACTTTAATAGGTTACACAAAGGGACCGATGCCATCCTATCCTTGAAATCCAGGACACAGAACTGGGCTGAATGTGTTTGCTATAGAAGTTCAGGTACTGCCGGTAGTTAATCACCTTGGACAGGAGCCAAGAGAAGAAGACTTGGGTTTTCTCTGTGTCCTGCTGCTACACTATGGCTTCAGGGAGAAGACAGACCACTTGGGCAGAGGTGTGCCACCTGCACTATGCAGCTGGCAGAAAAAGAGTTATGGAATCCTACTGGTCTATTCAGAGACCAAAGGGGAAGGAAAGTAAAGACAAGGCAGGGGGCACGGGTGCTAGATGTCATCTTTGCAGGTATCTTTACCCCTCCCCCCACACACACACAGTAGATTCTTTTTTCTTTAAGATTTTATTTATATTTTAATTGTATATGTGTGTGTGGGAAAATGACCTTGGATCCTACTGGGGCTGCAGTTACAGGTGGTCGTGAGGCACCCAATGTGGGTGCTGAGAATTATTCACTCTGGCGCGTGCGAGAGTAGCAAGCTTTCTTAACCACTGATCCTGAGGAACACATGCTTTCGTAACCACTGAATCATCTCTCCAGCTTCCAGATAGCATATTCTAAAAGTGCACCAGCCAGTTTGTTTCCTATTTCCAAGTTGGCTTAGTGTTTGGGGACCTGGTTTTCCAAATCTGTTCCTAGCATACTGGGCATGGTCTGTACCTAGGCACCTTTAAAGAGACTGGAAGGGGCTGCTATCTGGAGGCATGCATTTATAGTCAGTTTTCTACACCTGCTTTGTCTCATTCATTAGCAAGGTGAGTTTACAAGTTAAGCCTCCAAACTGCTATGCAAGCTTTAAAAGTATTGGTTCTCAACCTGTGGGTCGCGACCCCCAAAGCCTATCAGAAAACATGATTTGTAACAGTAGCACAAATACAGTTATGAAGTAGCAACAAAAATAATTCTATGGTTGGGGGTCACCACAGCACAATAAGATGTATTCAAGGGTCTCAGCATCAGAAAGGTTGAGAACCACTGCTTTAAAACCTACGCAGTACCAGAAAGGAATCCCTTCACCACTGCCATATCACCTGTCTCTAAGTGGTTCTTCTGACTCAGGCTTGCTTCAGATAAAACACATACATAGGATCACTGACTCATACTGGGCTTGGAAGGGAATGGAGAACGAGGAACGAAATCTACAAAGAAGCATCCATACCATGGCACCTAACATCTCCAGGATCAGAAAGATCACCCCAGGGAAGGCTGAATTTCAGAGGGGACTGAAATTCTTGTCTCTTTCCCAACTCATATAATATAACAATTAACAGTCAGTGTGGGAGGGAGCTGAGGATGCACAGGGTGGGTGGGGGTGGGGCAGCATGAAGTCATGATCTTTAATAATTAAGACATATGAGACTTGGCTATATGTTGTTCTCGGAGGGTATAAGCATCAAATGTCTGTCCTCTGTTGTGTGTGCAAGTATTTACTTACTGTGGTCTTTCCTGACAACAAACAAACAAAGGTGGATGCACCTAATGTGTCTTGGGAAGGATTCAGACAAAAAAAAAAGGGAACAGGTCACAATAAAGTCAGCCCACACCAAGAGGCCATGGCCTTAAGGACACGGTTTTGGTAGAACGCTGATACGAGTTTCCCAAGTAGTGATTAAAAACAAGACTTGGGGAAGAAGAAAAACCAGACTAGGGATCTTTAAAAGTCAGGACACACGGGAGCCAGCTCTGTTGGCAAAGCACTAGTCTTGAAAGACCGAGGACCTGAGTTAAATTCTCAGAATGGCATCACCTGGCTGCTCTTGCATCTATAACCTCAGGTCACCTGGCTGCTCTTGCGCCTATAACCTCAGGACACCTGGCTGTTCTTGCGCCTATAATCTCAGGACATCTGGGTGCTCTTGCACCTATATAACCTCAGGACACCTGGCTGGGTGCTCTTGGATGCTCTTACACCTATATAACCTCAGGTCACCTGGGTGCTCTTGCACCTATAACCTCAGGACACCTGGCTGCTCTTGCACCTATAACCTCAGGACACCTGGCTGCTCTTGGATGCTCTTACATCTATATAACCTCAGGTCACCTGGCTGCTCTTGCACCTATAACCTCAGGTCACCTGGCTGCTCTTGCACCTATAACCTCAGGTCACCTGGCTGCTCTTGCACCTATAACCTCAGGTCACCTGGCTGCTCTTGCACCTATAACCTCAGGTCACCTGGCTGCTCTTGCACCTAGAAAGCTGCAAGGTACCTGGAAAGGTTCTCAACTGGAGACATATATGCAAATGCCTTTCCACAGCTGCTCTTGTCTCACGCATGAGGAAGATGCATTTAAATTTCCAAAATGCTGTGCAAGCTTTAAAGCCCACGCAGTACCAGAGACACGCCCTTCACCACTACCACTGGCTGTGTCTTAATGAAGAGACGGGCAACTTTACCATCGCTCCCTCAGCTGACTACCGACATGAAGCCCTAGGCTGAGGGGCATCCCTGATGATCCTGTTGGAGAAACAAGAAAATGGAAGTTGAGGCACATGGTGGTGTGAATGCTTGCACAGGAAGGCTCCTTATCTCCAGTACATTTGAAACCCTAAGACCTGCCAAAACTCTGGGGGCTTCTTGTGAGCTGGGCTGACAAGATTCCCAGAACCGACACCCACGACAATCCTCCCACACGCACCCCCTGCAAGCAAATTATGTAATTACGTTTTGAGCAGGGCTTTCCCTCCAGTTCTCTCCAGTTCCATAGCTTCCCACAAAGGAAAAAAAAATCCCTGAGAACAGGGCAGTAAAGGAAACAACATACTGTCAGAGAAGAAAATAATGGCCTGCTAATTACAGATTACTCCCCAAACAAGGTAAACACCTACACTCTTCAAAGATGGAATAATCAGGTACAGCCGCCTTCCCCCTCAGCTGTCTATGGCTATGACCAAACAGCTCAAGCCCCAGATTTCCAAGATAGAAACTCTAGATTGACAAAACACTCTTGAAGGGCACCTCCCCCTCTTCTAGGTTCATTCTCAGGGAATTCAGAAAGACGCACATCCTAGGTCCTACCAACCTGAGAGCCCCGAGCATTTCGGAGACCACCTGATAATTTCATTTGGATTTCTTATGAAGCTTGAATTAGCAGCAAATCAAAGGTCTAGCTTGTCCCAGCAGGGCACACAGCCTTCATCGAGAATTCATCTGCATTTGCCTTACTCCAGCCAGGCACCCACATTTATTTAAACCTACCGGTTACTTTTCCATTAAATGGGTTTCTTAACCATCACATTGGTTATTTAATTCCTACCCCATGGTTCCCCCAAGAAATAAAAAGTGCACTATAATTATATAAACTCTTAATTAAACTGAAGAATTCAGTTGCCATTACCCGTCAGTAATTCCACTCAATTAGGACAATAGACTTCCATTTATTACTGAACTCCTAATTGCTACTCATTTTCCTGGGTACTAACTGCCAGTCTTATCAGACGATGCGCTTAAAGAAATCCTGACACAAAATATTTCCATCCGAAGAAAGGTAGAATCACACAGCCCTTACTAGTTAGGGTCCTCTTCTGCAGATCGCCAGACTCAGGAATCCAAAGGCTGGTTAAGTCCAGAGGTTGGTGCTTGGGGCTCCCTGCAATCCACTGACAACGCTGGGAAGACTCAGCCACAAAGGCAAGCCATTATCCAGGTGGACAAGAGAATCCCAAAGTCAACACGAAGGCAAAGAGAACTCAGAAATAATAGCACTTCATGCAGTCTCTGGATTTCCAAAGACCAAGTTCAAAGTCTCCAAGAAAGAGGACTCTCAGATCGGGAGGTCCAAGGCAGATACTAGGTTTGCCATCGGAACCATCTGGGTCCTGGAACACTCAAGATGAGGGTCCATAAATGGCAGCGTGGGGGCACCTTTGCAGGAACCAGCCAGGCTTCACCTTCCTAGGTCTGGCTTTCTAGGCGGGTCCAGTGCGCCAAAGATGCAGAACCCTGCGCTGGGCTTGCAAAAGTCGTGCCTTTTCCAAATTGGTGTGCGGCGGCCAGATGCGAGCTGCTGAGCGACCTACTCACGACTCCGGGACAGCGGGGCACCAGAGCAGCAGCGAGACCCTAGCCCGCAGACCAGCCGGGCTCTCGACGTGCCTCGACCCGCCTGTCTCTTCATGATCCTCTTTCTAATTAGCCCAGAAACCTGCAAACCCGGCCGTCTGCTAGCAAAGACACCCGCGGTGGGGAAACTTGACAATTTATTCCTGGGACCCGGGGGAGGTCACCCGCAGTGCACCAGCCGATTGGCTGCGGCGAAGGTTGCAGCGGCGGCAACGTAGAGGCAGAGCGTGCACAGCTTCTGCTCCTTGTCTGCCATCCCAGTGGGCCAGGGAGGGGTAGACAGGCAGTTATATAGCCAGTGGGGGCTTGGCGCACGTGACAGAGAGGCTGTCCTAGGCACAAGAGCCCTCAAACTGCTCCCCTACCTAGATTAGGTGGCTTAGAAGATAAGACTCTTTGCTGTTTAGTGTTTTTAGAGGTCAACCTCCCTATCTGAATCCTCAAGCCCCCCCCCCCTTTATTCCTTTCTGGTTTACTGACAGAGTCTCGGGTAGCTTAGGTTTCCCTCTGACTATGTAGCCAAGGCTGCCCTTGAACTACTGATTCCCTGCTTCATCTTCAAAATGCTGGGATTACAGGCATGCACCACCATGCCTAGCTCAGAAGAGACTGAAGCTTTGACTCCATTTTCCTACCACAGAGAGGGAGACAGAAGCTGAAAAGATGTAGGAGCTTGGGAGGTAAGCGGAAGCAGAGTCAGGCCCAGAACTAAGGTCTTTCTTCCTCCCTTCCACCTCTCCCCACATCACTGTTTTTTTGGGGTGGTGATGGGGGGTGGCAGTGTGCCCTGTAAGCTAGGCTGCCTTGGAAGTTGCTGTGTAGCTGAAGATGATGAACCCAGGCTCCTCCTGAGTGCTGTTAATAGGGCACGTGCACGTCACACCTGGTTTAGGTGGCGCTGAAGAACAAACCCAGACTTCCCGCATGTGTACGATTCCAGCTGCCCTTGGGTTGCCTCCCGAATCAAAGAGCATTTACAGTGGTGTCCCAGAAGCATGGGACACTGGATGTACCCAATCATTGGTGTCTATCCTGCAGTGAAATTGAATCCTGCAGTCTATACACTTAAGAAACCGAGCTTGGAACACTTTCGTGACTTCTGTGCCACGCGCCAACAGATCAGAATGGATATACAGAACCAAGCCTCTAATTACCGACTGCAGCCACATTTCAATGCTCCTTGTCGGAGGATGTGTATGGGGGAGGGCCAGTCTACACAGCATTATCTCTGTCCAGGGAACTCACAACCGGGGAAGTATAGCAGAAACCGTGGAGGATACTGCTTTCTGACCCTTTCTCGGGCTCATGTTGAGGGAGCTTTCTGATACAGCCCAGGACGATTTGCCTTGGAAATGGCAGGGCCCCCAGGTGCTGGGCCCTCCGACATCAATTAACAAGAAAATTCCCCACAGGTCAGTATGACTGGGATCGGAGACACTCTCCTCAGGTGACTCTAATCAGGGTCTAGTTGACAGTTAAGGCTACCTATGGCAGAAGTATTACTGCAGATGATACCAAGTCCCCAAGAGGAGTGACAAAATGGCTGGTCACACTTCTTACAGTCTACTCCGTTTTGGAAGATCCTTACTGCCCTGAGCTACACCAAGGTTAATGCACTCATCCAGACTGAAAGAGTAGCCCAGCTGTGGTGGCACACACCTTCAATCCCAGCACTCGAGAGGCAGAGGCAGGCGGGTCTCTGTGAGGTGGAGGCCAGCCTGGCCTACAGAGCAGCGAGGTCCAGGACAGGCACCAAAGCTACACAGAGAAACCCTGTCTTGAAAAACCAAAAAGAAAAAAAGAAGAAAGAAAGAAAAGACAGAGTAGACTCTCTCTCCCAGTCTACTCAAGGTGTCATGGTAGCTCCTTGTACCGTGACTGCAGAGTCAAGAGGCTCCTGTCCTAGCTGCCTTGTGTTAGAATACAAATAGGCAGAGCTATGCATTGAAGGAATCTTGTCATTTTCCCGGGCAAGCTGGTGAGCTTGCTGATGACCGCTAGTACAAGACACTGCCTCAAAGCAAGGCCTCTAGTTCACTGACACCCTAGAACTTACCAGTCATGCAGAATACTGGGCCAGACCTACTCCTACCGAACAGAAGTTGTAGAGGTAAGGTTCTCAGGAGGATTCCATGAGGAGCTGGTGCATGCTCAGATTAAAGAACATCCATTCTAGGTGCTACTTTCTGTGCTCACGTGTGGGAGCAGAGGACAAGGCCAGGATCGAGGTGAGCAAGTCGTCACTGTGCATCAAGAAGCACATTCTCCCCCAGATTCTCAGCTGTGACTCTTCTAGGGACAACTCTGAATGGAGAATCTGAGAACCAACCAGCGCTATAGGAGTCTCCTCTTCTGAGTTTCGGTGGCCTGACTGAATCTTCTTGACATCCCAACACAGTGGAGACAGACTCGAGATATGCCCAGGCCAGATTCTGCAGATCTTGTTATCCATGTCTAGGGCAGAATATTGCTTTTTGTTCTGTGATGTTCTGGGCTCTGCTGGGTCTCACTAGGCTCTATCTGGGGAACTGCTATCAAAATGGCTGGTGTGTTGTGTAGGGACACTAGCACAGATGGTGGGGAATACATTGTTGCACTGTGGTGGTCACTAAGGTGGTGGCACTAGACCTGAAGTCCAAGCCTAACAAAGGCTCTTAACCCTTTCAGGAGAGGAACGGTGTCTCTGGTTTCCTAGACATTACACCTAACTGAAGAGCATGTGGTGTTTAGGGATAGAAAGAAAGTATTTCTGACAACAGGTCAGCCTTGCTGAACCCCTCGCATGGGTTGGGGAGATGGCTTACCAGCTAAAGGCTCTTGCTACCAAGATTGACTACCCGAATTTGATCTCCAGAACCAACCTGATGTAAGAGAACCAATCCCTGAGAGTTGTCCTTTGACCTCCACATGAGGCTCTTTGACATGCATGGACCATACACTAAGTAAGTAAATGTAAAACAAAACAAAACAAAACAAAACAAAAACTTAAAAAAAAAAGAATGATGTATATTGAGGTGTCATACAGGCCAGGCTAGCCTTGAACTTGCTATGTGGCTGAGGAAAAGCCTTGAATTCCTGATCCTCATGCCTCTACCTCCTGCCTGGTGAGATTAAAGGCATGTGCCACCATGCCCAGTGTAGGTGCTGTTATTATTTATGTCTCATATCTGAGAAAAATGAGTCATAAATAAGACAAAGAATTTGTCCACAGTTATGCAATTAGATACCAAAACCCAGATTTGGCTGGGCTCTAAACCTGAAGCTGTCAACGAGCGCTTATAACAGAAAGCTGTGAAAGGGTCAGCGGTTAAAGCATCTGCCACGCAACTGTGAGGAGTCGAGTTTGTATTCTTAAGGTACCCACATACTGCCAGGTAATCACAGGCCTGCCCGCAGTTCAGCTTTGAGAGACAGATGAAGGGGATCCTCAATAGCATGGTGGCTCGCAAGACTAGACTCTGGGTTTAACTGAGCCCCCGCCTCACTGAATAAGGCAGAAAAGAACTGGGAGGATTTTAGCTCAGGTGCCATGCACAAGCACACGTGTGTATCCACACGCAAGCAAAAACAAGTATGCATACATATAAGCAAAGAATGGAAAGAAGAAAAAGGAAAACCCAAGAGGAGGAGAAGCTCTGAAAATTCTGCCTTCTCTTTGATATGTAATTTAAAAATTCTATTTAAAGTTACATACCAAAGAGATGTGTGAAGCTGTCTAAGATTTCACTGTAAGCATGTACTACATTCATAACCAGGATGGCTTCAACTGTTGCTGTGTTTACAGATGACAATCTCTGGGGATGAGTCAATCCTTGAACCGCCTGGGGGGGGGGGGGCTCAGGTTTGTTTCTACACGTTTGGTGGCTGTGTGGTTTTGTGAGCCAAGCTAGCTGCTGTACCAGCCAAACGGAGGCACAGAGGGCTTATCTGCCCTCACAGTGGCCAACTCAGTGGGGGAAGTGGGAGTCCAAAGGCCGACACAGGTGGGGGAGGGCAGGCAGGCACACAGAATACAAAAGATGGCGAGAGAACTGGTAGTCAAGAAACAAAACTTCCAGACAAGGAGAGGACTACTCTACTGTGGTTTCCAGAGCTTTCTTTTCTTCTGGAAGTCAAGGCAGGCAGCACAGCCTACAATCCCAAAGCTTTGAAACTGGCACATAGGAAGTGTGTGTGGGGGGTCAGCAAAATGGCTTAGCACACAAAGGTGCTTGCTGCCAAGCCGGATGATCAGAGTTTGATCCTTCAAGACCCATGGGGTGGAAAAAGAAAACCAGTGTCTACTGCCAGTTATCCTCTTACCCCATACCTGTGTACACACACAAGACAGCGAAATAAACATATTAAAAATAAAAATAAAACCCAAACAAAAAGGCATCTCGCCTTGCACTTGCAAGCAATGGTGCTAGGTCATGTTCGAGGACCCCTTCCTTTTCTCCTTTGCTTGTGACTTCTCAGAATTCAGGTAGGGGCCAGGGCAGCAGCTGGTACCCTTCCTGCCTCAGCAAGTCACGGATACCCAAGCAGGCTAGGAGTAGAACCATTTTCACGCTTTTTGTTACTGTTTTTTTTTTTTCTTTTTAGAGTCTCCTATATCCCAGGATAGCCTTGAATTCTCTATGCAGCTGAGAATGACCTCAAACTTCTCTTGCTCCCGAGTGCAAGGAGACAAGCATGTGTCGGTGAGGCAAGTGTATGTGGTGCTGGGGATGGAATCCGGTGCTTTACGCGTGCTGTGTGAGCACTCTTACCAGCTGAGCTACACCCCTTATCCCAGAGCCAGCGTTTTCTGAGTCCCAGATGAGAGGTCTTTGGCCATCCCATTTTACATTCACAATGCAGGGAGGGTTGTTGTAACTAGGCTATCTGTTACATCTTGTTGACAAATCAAAATGACTGTGACATTTCTGCCATGTCACCGGGAGCTTCAACCACATCAAGACACACTATTTTCATTTATCTACTCATCGGGGGATTTTAAAGTGTTCATGACTTCACAGAATCTTTTTTTAAGAGTTTTTAAAATTTCAATTATGTGTGTTTGTGTACACATCCATTCAATTGTGTGTGCACATGTGGAGGAGAAGAGGTACTTGGGTCCTCTGGAGTTGGAGTTGTAGAGAGTTGTAAGCTTCAAGATGTGGGTCCTGGGATACAAATTTTGGTCCTCAGATAGGCCAATAAATGCTCTTAACTGCTGAGCCATCCCTCCAATCCTAAGAGAAGCTTCTTGGAGAGCATAAAAACATAAAGCCACAATAACTGCCTCAGAGGTCTGGAGAGACAAATTTGGTGAAAAGGAAGGACCTTATCATTTCCAGGATGCTACCTGGAAATTTTTTTAAAATGTTCTTTAAAATAAAACTGTGTAGCCTCCATCACTACTGACCATCTAAAATATCCCTGAAGGAGTTATCATGGGGCTGTCGAGACAGCTCAGGAGCTAAGAGCACTTGTTGCTCTTGCAGAGGACTGGGTTTCAGTTCCCAGCACCCACATGGTAATTTCCAACCACATAGAACTCCAATTCTGGGGGATTAAATGCCCTCCTTCTGGCCTCTGAGAGTACTGCGTGCACATACCCACAGGAAAAAAAACACCTACACACAATGAATGATGCATGCATGAATGAACGAATGAATAAATAAAAACAGAAGACGTCTTCAAGATCTTATCTTTAGGGCCGCAGAAGATAGATAATAAGGACAGAGGGAGAGTTTAAAAATATAATGTCTGTTTTCTGTTTTCTTTCCTGGCAGGGTCTCATGTGTCCTGGGTTGGATCCTCTGAATGTAGCTGAAGAAAATCCCAACTTCTGCCTGCCTCTACATCCCAAGTGCTGGGGGTGGTGGGCTGGGGTGCTGGGATGGATCCCGGGGCTTTAAGGCATGCTAGATTGTTTTACTAGCTGGGTCCCAGTCACAGCCTGGAAGAACTAACTCCTGGGGCTACTCAGTCCCCAGACCTGACAGCCTGGCTAATTTATTCTGACCTTTCTAGCTTTGGTTTGTGCCCTAGTAAATGAGAATCACTCCATCTCACCTCTTACCCTAATAGGTGGCTGTGTGATTCCTCCAGGTACTCTAAGGCAGCCACAGAAGGCCCTAAGCCCTCATAGGCTAGCTAAGTGGGTTGGTTCTTAGGACTCCTTTGGGCCCAGTGTTCTTGTCTTAGGAAACGTGTTCACACAGACACACAGGCAAACTGTTCAAGGCCATGTTCAGTCACACGGTTCAGTCTCTTGAGCGCTGGCTCTGAAGACTGCAACTGCCAAGATGCAAGTAAGGTGTTGCTGGGGGCAGCTACGGAGGGAGAAGTTGAGGGGGAGAGGAAGTGTTTACAAGATATGCTGTTGGGGTACACTTGAGAACAGTCCTGTTTCTCCCGGGGATTCCCAGAGGTCTGGACGATGAGCTAAGAAATGGCAGTGGAGTCTGATGAAATGCTCCCGTGGTGTTCTGTGCTCTCTTTTTCTGTCCTCCATAGAGTTTTGGTTGCCAGCGTTTCTTTTCCGTTTGTGCACTGGTGGGAACAGAACCCAGGGCTCAGATATGCTAGGGCAAGTGCTCTACCACTGAGCCATGCCCTCAGGTCTTCATTGGTGGATTTGAGACAAGAGTTCTACCACCGAGTCATACCCTCACTGGGGCATTCAACATAGGTGCTCTCCCACTGAGCCACACACCAGCCCCTCACTGGGAGATTCTAGGCAGGTGCTCTACCACTGAGCCACTCCGCAAGCCTTGGGAACTTTTGATTCTTTGACCTGTTTCCCAGGTTGCTCCTTGTTCTGGGCCAAGCAGCCTAGTTTCTGTCCCCAGGGGTCACTCACGGTTATACTGCATGGCAGGAGGAGAGAGGACTTTTGATCTGATCTGTAAGCCCATTCTCCTCGCCTCCAGAGGGAACAAACCGTTTCCGCTGCTCAAGTCCAGTAGTGCACACTTGAAAGGCTACTCTTTCACTGTCTCGGGAAAGCAGAGCCAGGGAAGGGCTTCCGCTGTGTACATGACCACCTCTCCGTCACCTTTCTCTCATGGATGGGGAGCCCTGGAGGGATTCTGGGAGGACACAGGGCACCCAACAGATGTTTCAAAGTGCAAATCTGCCTTTCAGCAAACACAAGCTTTGTAACCCCTGATACGTAGATTTGGAGTCTGAGTCTGCTTAGATGTCGAAATGGAAGGCTTTCTAAAGAAAAAACTCCAGAATTCTGAATTCAGATGTTTGGGGGAAAATGGTGTGAGAAGCAAGAACAAAGCAGTGCAAGCCGAGGGAGAGGATAACCTTTCGCTTCAAGCTGCTTTCCCCAGGAGAGGCCGGCATGATCGGCTCAGTACCATTTGATGCAAATGCATCCCTGAAAAGAGCCGGTGGATAATAGATAAAAAGATTATCTGTGACATTATGAAAAATGAAAGTTTAAAAATGGCTACAAGTCCCATAAAAAAAAAATCCTAAACTTTATTCATTCCCGTTGAAAGGCAGGAGGGGAAGTGTGTTCTCGGCTCCCCAGGGGAACCCTGCCTCTCCTGCCATTGTTCTGAAGCCTTCCACCAGATCCTGAGTTGTCAGATATCTTTCCTGCTGGGTTCTCTGTGCTGGAAGCACACAGTCTAAGAAACCATCACAGCCTCCTGTTTCTTTCCCCTAACTTGACTCTGAAGCTGTCCCTCACCCTGCCCTGCCCTGCCGGGGCCCCTTTGTGCTAAAACCCAGGGCTGCACACTTGATTTCAAGATGAATTATGGATTCAAGGCCTGGTTTTCCAGGGCAGGAAACAGTCTGATTTCTGTCCAGCCCTTTCTTGATTGGCTCAGCATGGAAGTCTTTCATTTAATGGGCCAGGCCCTGCTGTGAATATCTCTGCTGGCTTCACTCCGATTTTTTCCCTTTGTGGGGAAGAGGGGCAGAAATCCTAAAGGGAGATTTGCAATCCCCCACTCCACCAGAGTTGTGGTCTGAGCACCACAGGGCTTTTCTTTCAAGCAGAGACCCCAGGAAACATCTATTCATTTGATCAACTCCCTTTGAGCCGAGTGAGGCTCGGCTGAGTTGTGCAAGAACGGATTCGAACACCGGGGCCATGGAATATGCTACTGTCTTCCACCTTGGGATGAGGCAGCACCCTGTGGCAGTTAGTGAGAGAGTAGGGAGGAAACAACCCACTTGGTTCTAATTCTAGTCATTCCACTCAGCCCTGGACTCAGTGTGCAAAAGTACCTCTTTGTCCTAAAGCACAACAATTAAGGTTACTGACGGAACTGCGCGGAATTGTTGCTGTCTGTTCTGGGATACAGTAAGAAGCTTGATTGGAATCACAAAGCACTGCTGACATTGTACCGGCTTCGACGTGTTTGCCAGGGGCTGCTAAGATGGTCAAGGTGCCTGCCACCAGTCCTGACACCTTGCTTTTGACTGCCAGGACCCCTGTGGTGAAAGAAGAGCACTGACTTCTACATTGGCTGTCAGGGTCACCAATGAAGAAATTAAAAAAAAAAAAAAAAAAACAACTTAAAGCTTGGCTAGGTTTTCGTTACTGTTTGTTCATTTTGGTTTTCTTTTGAGATGGGGTTTCATGTAGCTGATGGTTGGCTTGAACTCCTGATGTATCCATGGGTGACCTTGAACTCCTGATCCTCTAGTCACCACCTCCAAAGTGCTGGGATTACAGGTGTGCACCAGCACATCCATTCCCGCAGTTCTGGGGATGGAACCCAGGGTTTTATGCAAGGGAGGTGATCACTCTACCAACTGGACCACACCTCAATGCCCACTGGGCTCCCTTTAACTTATGAAAATGGTGAACTCTAACATGCACCCTCACAAGGGGATTTGGGAGGAGAAAGGCCAAGATGAAGCAGAACCCCAAAGTGCCTGATGCACCAGGCAGGACCAATAAAGGTCACCTATTACTGAAATCATCACAGGCCTTGCAGCAGTTGCTGGCTATCTATCTGTGCATGCAGACCGAGGAACCACACACCTCAAAGTGAGGTAATCAGCCGGTTTCTGCGAAGGACTAAATGCCCAGGGGAAGCAACACCAATAACTACTACAGGAGATGAAGCATACACGTTCCCTCTGTGACTTTATGATGTCATAGTCAGTCTCATTTCTGAACTTCTGAACAAACCCCATCTGTGTGGAATGTGGCCCCTCTCCAGGTGCCACTTTGCCCTACTCAAATTCTATATGGTTGAAAAGGTGCATGAAGGGTCTGGAGAGATGGGTCAATGGTTATGAGCATATGCCACTCTTGCAGAGGAGCCCAGTGTGGTCTCTAGTACCCACGTTAGGCAGCTCTCAATCTCTCCTAACTCTCATTCCGGGGTATCTTACACCCATCTTTTGGCCTCTGCAGGTATCTGCACTCATATACGCAAACCCACACACAGACACACACACATACACATAACTAAAAAAAAAAAAAACCTTTAAAAATATTCCTGGGCTGTATAAATGCAGCAGTAATATGGGGGAGAGTATGGGCTTGGCCTTAGAACTGTAGCAGGCTGGAGGCTGACCAGGGCTGACATCAGGATGAAAGGTAGTCATGTGTTTGCAGGAATGCTGGTGGCCTAAAAAGTGTAGGCTTCAGGACAGAAAAAAATGCTCCCACAAGATTCACGTACTCCAGGGGACGCTTAGACTTCAGTTCTGTGCTCCTACAGGGCATGATAAGAAGTTGTCTGTGCCCTGCCTGTCACCTGAGGCTTCTCTGCACCTGAATCTGTATGTGTGTCCTGTTTTCTGAAGGTGGAAGGGAGAAGGGATTGAAGCATGGTTACCATAGGAGAGAAGGAGACAGGAATCATGAGATATATAGGCAAGGGTTGATCTCAAGGACAGTACATATCCACATCTACCGGCAATCTGCAGATGCCTGAATGGTGGTCTGCAAAGAGAGTTATCCGGAGTGTCAACAGGCAGGCAGGCAGGCAGGCAGGCAGGCAGGCTGTCTCTTTGTAGCAGAGTTTAGGGGGCAATCCTAGCTTAGGCAACTGTTATACATCTCAGTGACAGGCACCAGGCAAGCTCTTCTGGGAAGCCCTGTCCACCTGTGTCGTCCCCAGGGTCAAACACAGGGCTCCACTCATCCTAAACCCCAACCCCCCAAACACTGTCCTTTAAAGAAATCATCCCATGTTAGCTGGATCATAGTTATCTTGAGAGCTTGTTTGCTTTTTTTTTTTTTTTTGAAAAAAAGATTTCTTGGACTACAAAAACAGTGAAGGTTAATAAAAGTATATCCATAAGGAAAACCTGGAAAGCCAGCATCTCCAGTGCTGGTGAATACGGGCTTTCATGCTGACAGGATCTGGAATGGCAGCTAAGGGACACAGCTCTGGCTGGACATGTCTGCGAGGGACTTTCTGAACTGGGTTAATTGAGGTTGCAAAGCATAGCTGTGAACAGCAATATCCTGTGTGCCGGGGACCTGGACTGAATAAAAGGAAGGCTGATAAATAAAGATCGAACTGAGCACCACCATTCATTGTTCTCTGCTTCCTGACTGCAGATACAACATGACCGGCTGTCTCACGCTCCTGCGGCCATGCCTCTTCCATCCACCACGATAAACTCTTAAACTGTGCCCAACATCAATTAGTCCCCCCAGAAGTTGCCTTTGTCAGGTATTATGTTACAGCAATTACAAAAGTAACTAATATATCTAGCTTAGGGAATATATACTTTAGGTATCTCTCTACAGAATAAGAATAAGAAGATTGTCACTAATGTTATGTGACATACACAGTATAGTGTTTACAATTTTGTGATGTACATACAATCATTATGTGGTAATATTCTGATGGTTTTATTTTTATTTCGGTTTGCTTTTGTTCTTTTTCTTTTGTTTTGTTTTTTGTTTTTTTTTTGTTTTGTTTTTTTTTTTTTTTGAAGGATGGTCTCATATAGCCTTGAACTCCTGATCTGTCTCCCTCCATCTTGAAAGCAGATGAAAGATGTGTGCCCTCACCTCTTACACAGGGCTGAGGATGGGGTCCAGGACTTGTGCACAGTAGGCCAGCACTCTATGCACTAAGCCACATCCTTGGTCTAGTTCTGCGTAATCTCAAACTGTCTTTCACACCATGGCCACACTATCACGAATGTGCTGACCTTGTCTGAAAGGCCATGTCGCTGCTGTTCAGCATGCACCCCTCTTCAGGTTTCAGCTGAGAGGTTCTGACGCTCTGCATCCATGACTTACAGACATCCACAATGCCTTGAACAGCTTGGGAAGATTGGGGCTGGTCGATGGGTGAGCAGAACACACAGCATTTAAGTATTCGGGTGGCATTCGCTGCTAGTAACAACCACAGCAGGCAGAGATGGCTGCTGTCTGAGACACCGTTATCCATAATGGGAGTTGCTCTAGTCTGCTTTTCTGTTTCTAGGATAAAACACTCTAGTCAAAAGTAATTTGGAAAGGAAAGGGTTTATTTAGTTGACACTTCCAGGTCACAGCCCATCACTGAAAAAATTTAGGGCAAGAACTGAAGGCAGGAACCTGAAGCAGAAACCATGGAGGATGCTGTTTACTAGTTTGGTCTCTGGCTATGCTCAGCTAGCTTTCTTATACATCCCAGGACATCTGGGAATGGTGCCACCCACAGTGGGCTTGGTCTTTCAGTATTTGGCAGTCAAGACAACCCCTCTCCATCGCACACCTGATCAAGACAATGCTTCAGTTGAGATTCCCTCTTCCTAGGTGTGTCAAGATTACAATAAAACACAGCTAGCACAGGAGACACCCTTCTGCTGGAGCACATGGGATCCCTCCGACCAATGAGTGGCCCTTGGCCATCACAGGTGCCAAGGGGTTTCTCCAAATGAGTCAGTTCATTTGCACTTCTTTCAGCGGGAAGTCATTAGGTAGAACGGCATTGTCATTAGTGAGATGAGGACTCAGGGAGAGAAAGGAGTCTTGTAGCTCTAACCACCCTCCCACTCCATGCTCCCACTTGCCAAGGTTGTAAATAGCTCAGCGCTTAACAGCGTCCCATGTCAACCACAGCGCCCCCTACAGGATCAAAGCACGCTTAACAGCGTCCCATGTCAACCACAGCGCCCCCTACAGGATCAAAGCACCCTTTCCGCGTCCGAGACCAGGCTGTTCCACCTCAGGGCAAGGGCTCACCTGTGCTTTTTCACAGAGTGTCTTAATTACTTGTTTCTATGGAAATAAGTTTGTTGCTTGCTACTTACAGCTTCCAACCAGTTCCTGATGGACCCCATTTACTTGAAAGCGCTCAATTAGAAGCTTGCTATGGAAATCAAAAGAAACCTGGGGGGCCTCAGAAAACTTGTCACTTCAGTTTCCCCTTTCAGAAGAAAAAAAAAAAGGCCTTGAGCTTGGAACCTTTGGATAAACTGGGTTAGGGGTACGTCGAGGTGGACTAGGACTGCACAGTGCACAGCACTTGCAAGGAGTCTCCAACGGCAGCAGGGCCAAACTTCCCATCACTGCCAAGGAACCTGCAGCCCTGCCCTCACCCCCGTCTCGGCTGCTTCCCAAGATGGTGTACCTTGGTTGTTCTTAGCATGCCACCCAAGATGCCCCGCTTCTCTCACTCCATATTCAGGTGTTTGTTAGGACATACATGGGCTGGGGAGAGGGCTCAGCTGGCAAAGGGCTTACCATGCAAGCATCAGAGCCCGTAATCCAGTTAAAAAAAAAAAAAACCACCTGGTGGGGTACAGTGTATGCGTGACTCAAATGCTGGGTAGGCAGAGACAGGAGGATCCCTAGGACTTGCCAGCCAGTCAGCCTAGTCAAAGAGGCATGTTCTAGCAGGGAGAGAGCCTCCAAAAATAAAGAGGTGGAGAACAAACACAGAAGCCACTCCTGGCTTCCACATACTGGGCCTGTACACAAACACACACCACACATGCCCCCCCCACATGCATGCACATACATACATATGAGTATGTACACACACACACACATACACACAAAGATGCACACCTGCTCTACTAGGCTCTCCCTACAAATTGTATCTGACCAGTTTCTTTTCCACCTAAAATTAAAACACAGAACTTAATAAATCCCAAGCTGTCACGGTGTGAATGAAACCCTAGAAATAAATCCAGCCTAATGACACAGCGATCCTAGAGACCTCAGTGGGAAACAAGATACTTTGTTTAATAATTATCAGCCTGCATTCAGGGCCTGCCTGCCAAAGCAGTGGTGTCAGAACTGCTCAGGGAAGAAATCCCCCCCCCCCCCCCAATCCCAGTCCCTTTCCCCAGATTTCGCCATGGGAAAAACGGAAGCCATTTGAAACCAGACTGGACGCTTTTGATTTACATTTCTGATATTAAATGCGGGATGGCTGTCTGCGTGGCTGCTGTGGGGCACTGCTTCGGTGGGAAGACACGGGGAGGTGGCATGGATCCAGGCTACTAATGAAGGAGCTTATCTGGAGGAAAACAGCTTTTCACACCGAAACAAACAATGAGCACCTCTCAGATAACAAATTCAATGGCGGAAAATACAGCACTGTAGGTGTCAAGTCCCCATAATTTAACGGAGGCTCTTGCAGCATTAGTGATTTACATTAATTTTTAAAATTAATTTTGTTTGGCCCGCAGGGGAAATTTTTTTTTCTTTTCTCCTTTTTGTTTCTGATATCCTGCAGCTCATTAACAGTGCTTTACCGCCCGCTCTCCACTACCACCATTCATGATGGTTCATTTGCTAGCCAGGGGCCATTTTCAAAAGCAGCAAGCTGGAAGTGTGTGTGTTGTGGGGAGGAGGCCGGCAGAAGCAAGCTTCACTGTGGCCTTCCACAAAGAAAGGCTCTCCGGGCTGACAGCTGCTCATCCAACTCTGGAAGCTTCTGGAACAGCATGGGTACACGTTCCAAGGATGGCAAAGACCAGTGGGAAATTCTAATTCATAATCTGAGATCACACCCTTCAGAGTGCTGGATCACGACCCCAAAGGCCCTTAGGATGACTTGGGCAGTTCGGGCGAAGCTTCATACCCCAAGGATCACTTCCGCTGCCTTCCACCCACCCCACCAAAGGGTTAACTACTGGCTAGCGAGAAAACAGGCCCCTCGCCTTCTGCCTGGGGCAGGCAGGCCAGGGCACTCACTGCTAATCAAGGCAGTTGTGATTTCTGATTCCAATTGGCAGCACAGAGAATTGAACGACCATCCCCTGAGAGAGGCCTGCTCCATGAGGCAGACCCGGGGCTTGTTAAGCTGCCTTTGCTGCGGCGCGATTATCAATTTTAAATTAATCTCCTTCGTCTCTTTAAAGTGGCTGCTAAAAATATAATCTCTGGGATATCTTACTGTTAAGACTTAACTAAAAGTTAGAAAAAAAAAATTGGGTAATAATTAAGTGCTCCCCTGCATCTAACCCTCTTGGAAAAACTTTGCCATAGACTTGGAGACCCGGGCAGGAGAAAGGGAAGCAATGTCTCGTCAGAGGGCTGCTGGTGTGCAGGCAACACACTTTCTCTAAATAAAACTTAAGTAGGCAGTATGCATCTGGACAAAAGGTTAAAGACCCGGTCCTCCACTGTAGTCCAACAAATATGACTCTATTTTTAACCCAAAAAAGTTTAGAAGGGAAAGCCAGCAAAACTTGTCTAGACAGACTTTGGCTAAGCTCACCGGGGAGTCATTACAGGCTCACTTTATAGGGACATAATCGAGGTTATATATACAACACTTTTTTTTTTAAGGAAGCAATATGGTAGTATGAACAAAAGTGAAAGGAATTCTTATTCATCAGAAATGGGTTCTCTGTGGAACCATCTCGGCCCTTACAGAAGGGTCTAGGGGAAAGCAGACACACTTTCTAGAGGCTGCGGAGGACTAGAAAGGAGACCCCCATGGGTCGTTAACCAAGCCGCCATTCCATGCACATGCGCAGCCTTCAGAAGCAAGAGGAGAGGCTTCTGAACTTTCCACTCTGAGCGGTGAGTCCCAGAGTCCCCAGAGGGGACAGCCTGGTGCTGGTTTTCCTTTTCCTATCCTCCAGCCTTCCTATGTCTCTGGACAACACGAGGAATTTAAAGCAAGGTACTCTGACCCAGCACATGGAGTTACTCTGCGTGGTCACAGGACTGTCCCAGAAGGCCCAGAAGGAGGGCATCTGTAGGGCTGGGGGTGGGACATACACATGAGCACATAGCATCTTAGATTCCTGAAGCCTTCTCAAGTGTGCACACATACCTTCTCACACACAGGTACACACACACACACACACACACACACACACACACACACACCACTAAACAATGAACATGCATGCACTCTCACATGTATGCATACAACACACCCACGCACGTGAGAACATGGAGGTTTTGTGCTTGTTTTACTGAGCATATGGTAGGATTAGGGAGAGGAAGGGGAGGAAAGGACACCAGATTTTAAAAGGTTGGTGGAGAGGGGCAGAATGGCTCAGCAATTAAAGACCCTGACTGACAAACCTGATGACCGTGTTCAGCTCCCAGGATCCACACGGTCTAGGGCGAGAACAACTGACAACGGTCCTTTGGCCACCACACGAGTACCATGCTGTGCTCACAGCGCTACTCCTGGATCCCCACGCCCTACAGATTCCTTTCGTAAGAGCAAATAACCAACCCATCACCTCTACCAACAACAGATACATGACTTTGACAGTAACATATCTAATACGTGGCTAAAAAGAAAAAAAGGGGGGGGGGGCAGAGTCAGATAACCTCAAACACTCTGATCTCAGTTATGGGGGGGGTTAAAGAAGAAAATATTGTTATACACCGACACAGGTCTAAGTTCATCTGTTTCGTTTGTTTTGGCTGTTGTTTTTAATACAGAGCTTCTTTGTCTCCCGGGCTGGCCTTGAACTCACCACGCAGTGGGAGATGACCTCGAGTACCCCACTCTCCCGTCCCACCACTAGCATTCCAGGACGACGGGCATGCACCACCACGCCCAGTTTCTGCGGTAGGGGATGCAACTCCGAGTTTTGTGCATGCTAGCTAGGTATGCTATGAGCCGCACAGCTCCAGGGAAAAGTCTCTTACATCCTGTGGAAGGTTCCTTGCACTTCTGGATTATGGGAATGTGACTGGAGCATCACAGACAGCATCTGCCTTTGTCCAGTGGGGCCAGGATCGAGAGCCCAGGGGTGAGGAACAAACAGCCTTCCGAAGGTGACTTATCCTCCACCAGCCCAATGCAGCTTAGCTTTGTTTTGGTATATATTCTACTTGAAGATACTAAGATGTGATGTAAGCCCACAAATACATAAAACTTCCAAGAGGGTAGCTGAGCTGTGCAGGTCTATTAATCACAAGATTAAAAAGAAGCAAAGCAAAACAAAACACAACCGGAGGCCTGCACACTGGAACATCCATTTGTTTTCCCGTTTGCCTTGAAGATTTGCAGTGTTCCTTGCTTTCAAGAAGAAATTTATTTTCCAACTAGACAATAACCGGACTTTTCCTGCACACATGAGCAGTCCTCCAAGGAGCCTGGTGTGTTCACTAAAAATGCAAACTGGGGGCCACTGTGGCCCTAACGGACCAAGAGCTTCCAAATGGAGGGCTTCCTATCGATCCCACGTTCCACAGGAGATTCCTACCATCGATGAAGTGCCAGGGCTGTGGAGATGGCTCGGTCCATGGCTCGGTCCCCAAAGTGCCTACCACACAAACATGAGGACCTGAGTTCAACCCCCAGCCTCATGTAAAAAGCTGGGCATCATGGTACGCACTTGTATTCCGAGTCCCCGGAAGGCAGAGACAGCCTGTTTGGTGAGTGCCAGGCACCGGAAGCGAGGCCTGTCATGAAACAAGTTGAGGGTCTGGGAAAATGGTTCAGTGGGTAAAAGGGGCTCTGCTGCCCAGCCTGACGACTTGAGTTCAACTCCTAGGACCACCATGATGGGATTGGCTCCTGAAAGTTGTCTCCTGACCTCCATATGTACACTGTGGAACAGGTGAGTACACACACTAAAAACAAACAAATAAACAATCAAAATCCCCCCAAAAGGTAGATGGCACCCGAGGAGGCACACAAGAAGAGGATGTCTGGCTTCCTATTAATGTGTACAGACATGCATGTGAACCTGCAGATATGCGAGCATGAACACATATAAACATGTGCATATGCAAAAGTAAATAAAATAAAATAAAATAAAATAAAAAATTTGATCCCTTCTCCTGTTAGAGAAGGATGGCTTTCTGATCTACATCTTGCATCCTGCGATCTTTCTTCCTTCCCCAAGGGCTTATAGGAAATGCAGTACCTGGCAAGGGGAGCTTGAAATGTCCTCCTAGAATGTGGAGGATGCTGGGCATGCACATCTACTTCATTTCCAGTGGCCTGGGCTCCCACACAGTTTGTAGGTGAAGGGCAACAGGAAGGCAGCCTGACCTGTAGCCAGCCCCAAAGAGCCTGGGCTTCAAGGGTTACCAGAGTAAAAAGAAAATTCAAATATGAATGTCCACTCTGACATCAGAAAAGTGGTTACCAAAAGATGGAAATTGCTGGGGCCAGGGAGATGGTCGGATCTTAGTTAGGGTTTCTATTGCTGCAAAGAAACACCACGACCAAAAAGGAACTCGGAGAGGAAAGTGTTAATTTGGTTCATCACTGTTCATCATCAAAGAAGCCAGGACAGGAACTCACACAGGGCAGGAAGCTGGAGGCAGGAACTGGAGCAGAGGCCGCGGAGAAGTACGCGCTTACAGTCTTGCTCCTCATGGCTCATTCAGCCTACTTTCTTATAGGACCCAGGACCACCAGCCCAGGGATGGCATCATCCACAGTGGGCTGGACCCTCCCCCATCAATCACTAATTAATCCCATAAGAAGTGCCTTCCAGGCTTGTCTACAGCTGGATCTTAGGGCGGCATTTTCTCAGTTGAGATTCCCTCCTCTCAAAAGACTTTAGCTTGTGCCAAGTTGACAATAAAACCATTCAGTACAGTTTAGTACTTAGAAACATGGCATCCAAGAAAGCACTGGGAGCTGGGTTCAATTCCCAGCACCCACATAAAACAAAGTGGTGACATATGCCTGTAATCCCAGCACTGGGGAAGTAGACAGGGAAATGCTTAGGTCTTTTTGGCCCAGTGGTTTACCCTAAATCTGCTAAATGAGCTAAATGGTTTCAGAGACTCTTGTCTTAAAAACAAAGATAGAGATTGAGGAAGGAACCTGAAAGTTTCATCTCTGCTACTGTAATTAAATGTCCTGAGATAGAGTAACCTTGGAGAAAGAGTTTATTCGGCTCACAATTTCAGGTTCTAGCCCATCACTGTGGGGAAGGCACGGCAGGGACCCGAAGCAGCTGGTCATCACATCCACAATCAGGAGCAGAGAGGTGAACACACTTTCATTTGATTGCAAGCACTCAGCTCCATTTCCCGACTCCTATCCAGCTCAGGACCCTCTTGCCTACCAACTACTACTGACCACAGTGGGCTGGGTGCTCCCCTATCAATTAATGAAACCAAGACAATCTACCCTGTCCTCAAACACGCTTACAGGCTAGCTCAATGTAGACAATCTCTCACGGAGCCCCTCTTCCCAGGTGATTCTAGGTCATGCCAAGTTGGCAATTAGAGTTAACCATCACAGTCCCCACGCTGCTGGGATGACGAGTCGTCAGGGGCTTCCCACACTGATCTGCAAGGGAGCTGAGAGATGGGGCCTGCTGACCTAATCAACTTCACAGCAGCTGGCGTCTCCGAGTGGCTGGCTAGCTTCTGTCCTCTTTCCAGGATGATTAGGACTCTCATGTGAAGAGGAAAGGGACGGTGGCTGGGGCAGGTTCTCCCCTTGTTCCCACTCTAGCCAATCGCTCAACTAAATGGGTCCAAAAAAACCTCTCCTCAAGAGCCTGATAGATGTGGCACTAAATGAGAGGAATGACAATTGATTCACTCAGCCTGGACCGAGAAGAGCTCTACAAGATGGATTCTGTCACATTAAACAGCTCGACTGTTGTCAGAAGGAAGCCATCTACAGACCACAGGAAGAAAAACCAGAAGCCGGTGGTTTATTAATTGTTCCTACTCTGGCCTCTGCTTAGGCAAGGTGAGCTCGAAATTCACATTTCAACACTTAGGATGGGGCGGGATGTTTCCTTAGTAAACATGGAACAAAACTGCTAACCTGGGTGGCTGGGATGGACCAGTGGGTAAAGGTACTTGCTACCAAGCCTGACGATCTCAGTTTCACCCCTAGGGACCACACAGACCAAGAGAACTGAACCTGGCTAGTTGTCCCCTGACCTCCACACATGTGGATGGGAATGCATACATATACAATACATAAATGTAAAATTTCTTAAGAGATCACTAACCTGATTTATGGTGAATCAAAACGAGGAAAGGGAAAACAGGTTAGCATCAGTTTTATTAGTAAGCTAACATCATCCAAACCAAAGAACCTTTAAGAGTCACCAATCAAATCCCTCCAGAGGTTTCATATTTGCTAAGGGGTTGCAAGTACACACTGAAGTGTTGCCTAGCTGACTTGACCTTTATAAGGTCGGTTCTTTCTTTCTTCCTTCCTTCCTTCCTTCCTTCCTTCCTTCCTTCCTTTCGTCCATTTGCCCTTCCTTCCTTCCATCCTTCCTCCTTCCCTCTCTCCCTCCCTTCCAACAGGGTCTCATATACCCAAGGCTAATCTTGAATTCACTACACAGCTGAGCATGACCTTGACTTCCGATCTCTCTGACTCCACTTCCTGGGTGCTGCTATCACAGGTATGAGCTAAAACATCTGGCATTTATGTTTTGCTTTGTGTTTAGAACAGAGACTATAGCATGGTAGCCCAACACCTGCTGGTTTGGTCATGGTGTGAGCAACACCATTTACCAGAGAAGTACTCAGGAGAACAAAGCTACTGATGGGCATGTCTTAGGCAATCAGAGGTCATGACAGACCGGCTCAGTGTCAACAAAAACAATGTAAACAGGTCTGAGAGAAGGGCAGGCCCTCATTTCTTGGCAATTTAAGAAACTGGGATCTGACTTTTAATTTTATAATGAACTCAAGGGTAGTTTACCATCTGATTTTCAATTTTATAATGAACTCTAGACATAACTTACCACCTCAGATCTTTAGTCAACTTTTTTGTTTGGCAAAAAACCTAATTACTTCCATAAGATGGGATTCAAATAAGCCGTGGGCTCTGAATAAGGATACTTATATGCACCACTTTTTCTATCTTAGCAGCTTTGTTGGTCAAGTAGGAGAAATGAGGGGTAGAGATGTCCAGCGTGTGCAATTCGTCTTTCATTCCAGGCCCATGGCAGACATCATTATTCAATCCAGACTTTTATTCTTTCTCAGCCTAAAATCAATGTAGGCCTCTAAGTAATTGATCAGTGATAGCTTGACTACTAAAACCCAATTGCTGTCTTCAATAGGGATGACTTTAAGGTCTTTATTTTTTTTTTTTTTTTTGGTCCTTTACTATTCTATGACAGCATGCTATAAATTGTTTCCAAGTCCTACAAGGGAGTTGGGTACTGAGGACCAAATATATGAGGCAAGGTATTTTACGAGCTTGCCGTAGTAGAAAAAAGTGCAAATCCAGACTTAGGAAGTTGTTTCCATGGCGTCAGGGATTGGAGACAGGAAAAATAAGGGTGCTCATATTTTATAATCCTCCAAAGCCAGAAGTACAGAATGTACTAAATTTAGTAACATTAGCTATGGCTGCACACGGATGGTTGATCAACCTTGAGCCTCAACTTAAACTGCCCACATCAATTGTGTGTGGTTTTGTGGGGGCTGTTGCTAATTGTTTCATTTATTTTTTCATTTTTAACTTTTGAGATAGGGTTCATGTCACCCAGGCTGGCCTCAAACCTGCTGTAAAGCTAAGGATGACCTTGAATTTCCGATCCTCTAGTTTCCACATTCAGAATGTTGGGAAAACAGGCATGGCCATCACATCCCGTTTATGCAGTGCTGGGGAAGGAACCCAAGGCTTCATGCATGCTAGGCAAGCACCCTACAGAGACACATTCCTGGCCTCTCAGTTTACTAATTTAGCGGTAGATGTTACTGTGTATCATTTCCAATTCCTCATCCTAGATCAAGAAGGGTTTACAATAGCTTTAAAAGATAGCGAAGGAGCCAGGTCTGATGGCACAAACCTGTAATCCTAGCACCCGGGAGGTTGTGGCAGAAGGTTCATGGGTTCAAGGCCAGCCTTGGCAACACAGTGAGTTTGAGACCAAACTAGGCTACTTGAAACCTTCTAGCATATGGGTTGTGCTGGATAGTTTTATGCCAACTTGACACAAGCTAAAGTCATCTAGGAGGAGGGAACCTGAATTAAAAAAAAAATGTCTCCATAAGATCATACTGCAGGCAAACCTGTAGGGCATTTTCTTAATTAGTAACTGATGTGGGAGGACCCAGCCCATGGTGGATGGTGCTGTCCCTTGACTGGTAGTCCTTGGTTCTACAAGCAGACTGAAAAGCGAGCCAGTAACCAGCACCCCTCCAGGGCCTCTGCATCAACTCCTGCCTCCAGATTCCTTCCCTATTTGAGTTCCTATCCTGACTTCGCTCTATGATTAACGGTGATGTGGAAGAGGAAGCCAAATAAGCCTTTTCCTCCCCTGCTTTTGGTCATGGTGCCAAAACAACAACAGTCACCCTACCTCAGACATGGGTAAAGAAACGGCTAGGATGTAGCTCAGCTGCACAGAGTATGCTTAGCATGAGCAAGGGTATGCGTTTGATCGCCAGTAATAAACAACTGTGTCGAGGAGAGGCAAAAGGAAATGCGGCAGGAATGCACCACAGGAAAGGGAATGAGGGTGGTCTTCAGCATTTGACTACTTATTTATAATGGGAGTTAGGAAGCTGCTGCTTGGCGGTCATGGAGACTGGAACACTGCGTTAGCTACTTGTCTCGTTACTCTGACGACATAAATGACAAAAGCAACCTTAGGAAGGAGGGGTTCGGTCTAACTTAGTGTGAGAATACAGCTCATCGCCGTGGAGAAGGCAGGGCCGACAGCAGGAGCATGAGGTGGCTGGTCACACGGCATCCACTGTCAGGAAGACATGAGTCACTTTTCCCCTTTTATTCAGTCTAGGACCCCACTCCACAGAATGGTGACGCCCACATTTAGGTTGGATCTCTCCGCAGCAACTCACCCTGTCTAGAAAGTCCCTCACAGACATACCTGGAGGTCTCTGTCCTAAGTGATTTGTGATCCTGTCAGACCAACAATCAATAGTCATCATCCCAGACATCCCCCAAGTCGCATCGTTCACAGGGAGATGCAAGATTAGGCGAAACTACCTGCTTCATTATCCCTGACCTACAACCAGACAATTACACTATCTGAGGATCCACAGAGAAAAAAAACACCACACGATGACTCAATATTTCCCTCCTTATTCGTTCAGGAGACCACCACGATTTTCAGAGCTTGGTAGGTTTGTTCCTGCAGGAGAATTCAGGAACCGTCACCCTCTAGTCCTCTGTTAGCTGGGTGCCCCCAGAGATCAAGTAGAACATTCCCTGTACTGCCCAAAGGACCTGTGAAATGTAAGCACATGGTCTAGGGTCAGACCTGTCTGCCAAATGCGGCATCACCGTGACTACCTCTACCTCCTATGTGGTGAACTCCATCAAATACATTTGGTTTTATTTGATCTAAGTCTCAAATCATCCTAAGAAATGGACACACATGGGGCTGTGGGAACGACTCATTGGGCAAAAACACCAACTGCTCAGGCCATGGAAAAATATGGATGCAGTGGTGTGCCTCTGTATTCCCACCGGTTCTACATCAAGAAGGGAGGACGAGACAGGAGAGTCACCGTGCAGCTCAAAAGTCAGGCAGCCTGAAGCGGGCAGTGCAATGACAGAAACAGTAAAGGAGACCCTGTTTCAACAAGGTGGAACTTCTGAAAGCTGTCCTCTGACCTCCACATCCATGTAGTAGCTTGGGTGTGACCATACTCACACACACACACACACACACACACTCACACACTCTCTTACTCACATACCCCAAAAAGGAAAAAGAAAGAAAAAAAAAACATAGAAAAGGACAAAGAAATGGATACAGGCCTGGACTCTCCCTTGGAAACCTGAGAGACCAGTCAGGAATCTGGATTTTAAAACGCTACACACTTAGTTTAGGAACTCGATGGACAGTCTCCTGAATGAAGCCACTTACTTGCCCAGCAACTGGGAACGTCTGTATGCCTTTAAAGAAAATGACTAGTCCCTAGTCTGAAATCTGAAAAATATGAAGAGCTCGAGAGATGATAGCTCAGTCAGTAAAGTGCTTGCTTTGAAGGTGTGAATTGAAGGTGTGAACACCTGAGCTCAATACCCATAGTGTGTTTCCAGAGACGCTGACGCTGATTTGGAGATTGCTGGACGGGTAAACGTGCTTCCCGCGCAAACCTAATCATGTTGAGTTTGATCCCCGGAACCCACTGTGGAAAAAGAGAAATGACTCCTGAGCGTGGTCCTCTGACCTCCAGACGTGCCCTGCGGTACACATGTGCCTGTCTGTGTCTGTGTGTGTGTGTGCGCGCATGTGTGCGCGCGCAAATAATAAACAAACACAAATCTGGTTGTGCGAGTACATATCTGCTGGGGAGGTGGAGGCAGGCAGATCCTGGAGTTCACTGGTCAGCCACTCTAGCCTAATTGGTGATTTCTAAACCAAAGGGCAACCCTTTCCCAGAAAGCAAGGTAGACAATCCCTAAAAAATGACAGTCAAGATGACCACGGTACGTGTGTGCACACACATACACTAATAAAATAAAGTATGTATCCCCTAGGGACAGCCCCAACACTAAAGTGAGGTGCAGCAGACATCTCTGCGGGGCTGATACACTTGCAGGTAGAGGAATAAACTCTCCGCACACTACCGTGAGTTATTGCTGAGGGTCCCATGATGTGCTCCTAATGGGTATAAGGATGTGCTGACTTCCAAAGTGGGACTGACAGGCCCACAGTCAGCTGTCATCTCCATCACAGACCTAATAGCTTTGCCAGGCATCCTCCCAGCAAAGGGAGAGAAGAAAGGTCTTGCTAGGTGACAGCATTCAAAAAGAATGCGTGTGAATGCCATTATGGTATTGAAAGTGTCAGGTGCCAGCGAGAAGGGCCCTGATCAGACAGACAAGCAACTGGGCTGCATACTTGAAGGTTATTTGAAGCCTGTCATTTCCATTAGTCAGTTAACCACCGGTGGAAGCACTCATTAATTGGCCCTCTCTGTACCAAGGTGGGGCTGAGGTGGGGAAGGTGGAGAGGCCTGGACCTGGCACTCACGGTGCCTATCCTATTAGCAACTCATGATGGCTGGCAGGAGGAGGGGGGCAACATGCGGGCAGGGTTACCCCATGTGCCTGCTCATTAGCGGTTGGCACTAAAGCAGAGAAGCTAGTGGACACTGGCACAAGGCTAGCTTTCTGTTCTTGGAGAAGGCCAAAAATAATCTCAGTAGATTTAATTAAAACTGCAGTGAACAGATGGGGAAGATGGAAAGGAACTCCGACTGGAGACCGCTCATCTGTCTAGGTCTAGGCGAGCGTTTTAATGAAGCCCTCCTCTGTCTGCAGGGGCCCGGGACTGACACGTCCCTTTCTGGTTATGCAACCGAGTGGAACGATTACCTAGCAACTCTGCTTAAAGAGCCAGGGGCCTCTTTCCCAAAGAAAAGTGCGGCTTGACTCAATGTATCTACCACTGTGGTAAAAAGCCATCAGGCACGAGGAGGAGAACTTTGTTCTAACTTGAAGACATTCGGTCAGGGGATGCTGACACGGGGTTGTGGGTGGAGGCAGTGGGGGCAAGGGAATCTAAGAACGGAATTGAGATTTAAATCTTGAGGTGCAGCTGAAACAAAGAAGCTCTGTCCAGACCAGGCCAGTGGTCTGCCCCAGTCAGGGATCCTTTCATGGTCTGCTATGCTGAGGGGAGCTAATGGGGATGGCAGGAGACTCCCTAGCCCACCGTGGATGTTAAGACCCGGCATGCCAGGCCTGTGTTCTTCACTGACTGACTGATTTCCATGGCAAAGCCCCAGATTCTGGGGCTGAGAGCAAAAGAAGAGTTCAGAAGTTGCTTGTACTGAGTAGGCCAACACGCAGTAGAGGCCAAGTTGGCTGTGAGTAGGTTTGGCGCAGTGAAGTAGGTTTAAAGGCTGGGTGGATTTGCCGTTGTCTAGACCAGTGGATGTTTAGAGGAAGACCAACAGTGAGAACTGCAAGGGATTGTACTCGAAGAATCTGGGAGCCCAGAGCTTTCCTGAACATTTAGAGACAATTTGGGTGTCCTTTAGAACAAACAATCAAAAATCTTTTTGAGATGTTAGGAGAGATTGATATTGCTTATTTTCTTTCAATATTAAAAATGTTAAATTATTCTGAATAGTTTTAAAATGTGTGTGTGTGTGTGTGTGTGTGTAAGAGGGAGAGAGAGTGCCTATGCAGAGGTCAAAGGACAACTTGGAGAATTAGCTTTCTCCTACCACCCTATGGGTTCCAAGGATCAGATTCAGGTCATCAGACTTAGCAGCTGGCGCCTTTACTTGATAAGCCATCTAGATGACTCATTAATCCATCAATTATTTGTATGTGTGTGAGAGAGAATGTCTGTGTAATGTATGTGCGGGTATGTGTGTATGGGTGTGAGGCTGTGCCCTGCTGTGCACATGCACGGAATCTAGAAGTGCCTATCGGGTGTTCTGCTCTGTCACCTACCTTATTCCCTTGAGCTGCGGTCTCTCATGAAACCTAGAGCCAGGCTAGCTGCCAGCCATCCTCGGGACTCCTTCTGTCTCCATGCCCCACAGCACCGTGTTCCAGGCAAGCAGGATTACTTCTGGCTTTTGAGGTGGGTGCTGGGAATTTAAACAAGACCCTCACGCTTGTGCAGCAAGCACTGCTTGACCATGGAGTCATCTCCCTATCCCATCAGCACGCTTTTATGTAGAGTGAGGGCTGCAGATCACTTGGTAGAGTGTTTTCTTGACATGCGTGAGTTTGATCCTCAGTGGTGCAAAACCCTGGTGACACCTGTCCATAATCCTAGCACTTGGGAGGCGTTGGCAGGAAGATTAGAAGTTAAAGGTCACAGTGAGTTTGAAGTCAACTGTGATCTACATGAGACTCTGTACACACACACACACACACACACACACACACACACACACACCATATAGAAATATGCCTCTTAGGAGTGTCAGATGGTCAGATATCACCCATTTTCAAATGGTCATGGGTGTAGGAGAACAGAACTAGACCTTGTCGTCTTACCAATGAAGCATCTTTAGAAGAAAATACAAGATGCCATGCAGAGCTGCAACTTCTCCTCCAGATCCCCTACCTCCAAACCAAGCATGCCCCACGCTGGCACCAACTTTTCTAGGGAAATGGGTTCGCTCCCTGCCCATCCACCCAATGTTCAAGGAGAGCTGCCCGATGCTGAAAGATGTTTATGGCGTGCATGGAGCCTCAGAAGGTATTGAATTGTGTCATTTGGTGAAAAAGAGAAAAGCGACCAAGTTTCCCTTGAAACTAGTTATGCAATGGTGTTTAAAAAAAAAGAAAGAGAAAGAAAAAAAGCTTTTTGCTCAGCTAAGTTTCCTACTATATTAATCTCATTATCCTTTGAACCGTTTAACTGGCAGTGCCAAATGCAATTTGTATTCTGCGGCAGGGCGAATGCTCTAAAATGATTATCCCAATATGAACCGTGGCAAGCCTCGATATTGTCGGGTCTGAAAGGCCTCCTAACCACTGAATACTGTTCCCATATGCCTTCTGAGTTTCATGACACAGTGTTGCGTCTGCTTTTGCAAGGGATAAATTAAGCGTGTGAAAGTCTTAGCAAAGCCCTCATTTTCCAGCTAATCAAATCTCCCCTAATCAAATTAGCACACATAATTCCTCTGGATGTGTAGCACAAAAACTGCATTATCCCCCTTCCTCGGAGTTGAAAGCGAAGGACGCAGCATGGAGCCTTTCTCCTTTGCTTGAGTGGCCCTAAATAGAGGAGTTCTTCAGAAGGATGGGTCGAGGTAAACTTTGGCAGCGATGGCGTTCCCAGCTCATTAAATCCGCTGCGTCTGTGACCACCTCCGGGGACCACTGAAGCATTCCGTAATGAGATACTTGTTTAATTTTCCTTCAAAGGCCGGACATCTGTGACAACCCTCCCTCCATTCCAACCCCACACAGGCAAATGTATCAATAGGCCTAAGGCCTCTATCCAGTTTGATGGAGTGTTTTCCATTGAATAAACCAGATAATAAATTTTGAAGAGGAAGGAACAATTGCCATTAACTCTCGTTCTCTCCGAAGAGTCGAAGTCCATCATGAAAATTCAATAGCGGCTAAGCTAAATGGATAGATGTTCACAGTCAACCTTTTTTAATTGATTTCCCTTCATGAAATGATCTAGTCTCTGAAGCTAGCCGTCCCAGAGCCCCTCTTTAACCTTTCTTTTCATTCCAAATACATTTAGAAGCCCTGAACAAAAAGGAATAGCTAAAATATTAATCTCCCTTGAGAGCAAAGGCCTGCAACTGACCAGATTTTCAGATCAATCCCCAACAGTGCCCGTGGTCCACAAAAGAACGAAACCTACTCTTAGCTCTATTCAGTGCGGCACCGATGCTGACCTTTACTGAAAACCAACCACCACATCCCAACACTGGAAGGGGCTAGAAAGCCTTTCTTACATAATAGGGATCCGTCTGGGATATTGTTAGCTCTCGGCTATGCAGTCACTTCAGCCTATTCCATAATGAGGCTTGGAACACACATAATGAGAGCTGTCTCAACAATATTTCCACCTTAATACTTTATTATGTCTAGGAATATGTTTTAAATAATTTTTCATGTCCTTTCCAACTCCCTCCCCTTTCCTGCTTCCTCACTCTAGCTCCCTCCCACCCACCACCCTCAGCCCTTCCTTTTCCTAGACTCCGTTTGCTGGGACCTTTCAAAAAGCACACGGAATATGCTACTGTAATTCCTGCCGTCACAACAACATGCAAAGAATTCCTTAGAATGATTTTTCTATCCAGAAAGGTGACCCTTGCTGTTCTCCTACTAAAACAGCCAAAGCTGGTGTGCCTATCCCACAAGTGTCTAAGCCCTGCACGTCCTCTCTGGACTCCCAGAGCCAGGCCGAATGATTCTAGAGGACCTAGAACTCAGAACGGTAGAAAGTTCAGCCCCCACCCCCCCACACCCTTCTTATCCCCATCAGCTCCGACTTTGACAAACACAGAAGCTGCCTCACATTTTACTGTGAATGCATGAAACGGGTGACTATCCCTCGTGGGATCCCCAAATCATTCTGCACCAGACTCAGTTTGTTAGCTTTCCTCTGAGTCTGGAGCGGGTCAGATTCCCTCTAGACTCTGCCTCTCTATGCACTGGTCAGCAAGGAGGGGAGGGAGTAAGGGCTGCAAGGCGCTATTTCACGCCCACCCCCACCCCCAGCGTGTGCCTGCCCTGTGAGCTAAGAGCAGAGGCCCGTGCAGTTTCCAGGACTGACACCTCCTCCCCTTGTGAGCCACACTAGCCCCACAACAGCTGGCCGAAGAACTCCCCAAGGCTCTGCCACAGAAGCTGAGAAGTGGAAGCCCAGTTTCCACGTGGATTCCCTAAGCAGGACGCTGTGAATGTGAGAGCCACCTTCCCTGGGCCAAGGTCTGTTTTTATAGCCCCTTATTTACTGGGGCAGTAAGTGAGGAAATCATGGGGGTTGCATGAACTGGCTGCTTTTCCTCTTCCACCGGAAGAGTCCTGCCTACAGCCTTTGAAAGGAAAGATGAGAATCCAAGCCCCAGAAGAGGAGGAGGTTGTATAGCACAGAGGAACCAGGCTAGGCGCTTGCCTTCAGTTCAGCCCCTCACTAAACGCCAAAGCTGACACTCATGTGCATTTCTCTACAGACTAGGACATCAGCTCTGTAACAGGGATCTGCTCAGAGGTCATACTTCCAGTATGTCTACAAACTCAGGTCCATTCGCGATCATTCCTAAACCCTTCCCTCTCTATTTCTTTTCCAACCCAAAGGGTTTGGATCAGCCCCGGTACCATCATTAAAACAGTTGGCTCTTATGCACACTCTCATCCTTCAGGTGTGGATTGACTATCTGGAACATTTGTTCTAAGACTTGTCGCTTTCAAGAATCTACAGGGTGTGAGAAGGACAAAACAGCCAAGGAAGCTTGACATCCAGGGGTGTTCAGCAAATGTGGCCAGAGGGCCTCATGGAGCTGGAAGAGAAATAAACACCGCAAGGCGGGAGACTGGGACAGAGACAGTCAAAGGCCTTGACTATTTGCTCCTAGGTCATCAAGGAGAGAAAGTGGGCATGGTAGAACCCATGCCTAAAATCTCCCAGAGAGGGGTTGGTGGCCTAGCTCAGTACTGGACTGCTGGTCTGGAATCTTCCAGTGAGGGGCTGGGAATATGAGCCAGTGACAGAATGCTGGCCTAGCGTATACAAAGTCCTGGATTTCTGAGGGAGGTAGAAGTGAAGAACAGTGAGAAAGAAAAGCAGCAAAAGAACACAACAAACATGGAGTAAGGGCTGTGGATGCAGCTCAATAGGAGGAGTTGCTTGCCTAGCATGTCTGATCCCCAGCACAGCAGAATGAATCTGCGCTTGGTGATGCTCAGCTCTAATCCTAGCCCTTAGGAGGGAAATCCAGAGAGATCAGACATTCAAAGCCATCCTTGGATACATGGCAAGTTTGAGGCCAGCCTGGAGTACGTGAAACCCCAATATCTCAATACATACATACATTCATATACACATGAATGCATACATACATACATGTGTTAAGTTTACAGAGGAAAGTGGAGACACAGGGAAGCAGAGCCTTGAAAATGGGCCCACATGGTCTTAGAAATAAGTGAGTGATGGCAGGAGGGCTGCCTCCAAGGTGAAGGGGCTGGTGGAGGAACCTGCTGTGAAAGCAAAGCGAAGGGTGTTGGATGGCGAGGGGGAGCTTGAGATCTTGCAGACAGACACCTATAGACCTATCTTCCCACCTTCTGAGTGCTGGGATTATAGTTGTGTGTTACTAGGTCCTATCTGGTGGGCACCCTCATGAGCAAGGCTAAAATGGATGATCCCAGAGCAGACGGTGCCACTGGATATGAAGAAGTCAATCACCTTCATCATGAGGGCTCTTGGAGGACAAAGGGTGCAGATCCGGTTGGGAACACTGAGCAGTGCCTGACCTTGCAGTACCTGAACACAAGATTCTGGGGGAAAGGAGGGCTGATGAAAAACCAGGCTGATGACACCATCTAAAAACAAACACTAGTCCTTTCATGGAGTCTGAGAGCATAAGGATCTTACCTATCGTATATTCTCAGGCTAGAACTATCTGGCCTTCCTGAGGCCAGAGTACTGACCAAGGCTACACCTTGATCTAGGGGTCCTGGGGCTGAACTCTCCCCCCACATCCTGATATGTGAGGACTCTGCAGGGTTCATGCCGTTTCCTACTCTAAGGTGCAAGAACATTCAGAGCGAATATTCTGAGAAAGTTCTTGCTGAGGTTTGAACGCTAACTGCTCCTCACAGGCTCACATACTGAGCGCTTGTTCCCCAGCTGGGAAGGTTGTGGGACCCTTCTCAGGTGGAGCTTTGCTGGAAGGAAGAAGTGAGACAGGGAGAGGCCGGGCTTTAAGAGTTATAACCTGGCCTCACTTCCGGCGTTTCTCTGCTTGCTGGTTGAAAATGCAATGTGACCAGCGGCCTCCTATTCCTGCTGCATGATGGGCAGTATCCCCTTGAACTGTGGGCCACAAAAACAAAGCAAACAAACAGATAAATAAATTAAAGAAAAACCCTTTCTTTCCTTAAATTGCTTCTCTTCCGGTATTTGTAACAGCAAAGCTAATACGGTCCTTTAACTTCCTCTGATTCCTGCCACTTTTATTATCTCTGCCAAAGACTTGCAACCAGTTCTTTTAGGTTGAGGAGAGGGAGAAGGGCAGGAAGAGAGACATGGACGAAAATAGCCATCTTTAACAGACAGCTACTTGTTTAAAAATAGTGCAGAGGCTTATGCGATCGCCTTTATCTCAGTGGTTGACCTTGCTAATACACTATGTAGATCTCTTGCCAGCTAATCGGCGGACTGTAACACACGGCTTCAAGCTGTGCTCAATGATCAGGAACCGGGATGAATGAGAGGGTTTTAGCAACCGGGATCTGCAGACTGCTATCTGTATTTGACAGCTGTCACCATCTCTGCAGAGGCCAAGGCCTAGACCTTCATTTAAAGGCAGCGTGGATGATCAGATCGTTGGGACGGTGTCAAAACTGACTGTGCTGAACTCAGGAGTCAGAGAGTAAATCTATGAATAGTGGTCTCTGTCTGTCTCTGGGAGGCACAGATGGCGAATCAATATTGAGCCATGTTTAGTCTCGGTGGCCTGTGGGTCATGGTGGAGGCCGGATCAGAAGTCCCGCTCTGTGATGTCACCATGCGGGGAGAGCTGCTTTATGGACAAAGATCTAAAGATTTACAAGGTTCTTGGCATTGGCAGAGGCTGCAGAGCTGTGATTGTTTTGAACCAATTTTATGAGCTAATGAGGTTCCCCAGGACTTCATAATGTTCTCAGGGCACTGGGCACTCTGTTAGTCACCTTTCCCCACAAGTCATTAGCTGCTTTCTTCTGGTGGTCTGTGGGGACGGCGGATGTTTAAGACAGAGCATGGGAAAGAGGCCCTCCTTTTGATATTTGTTAGAGAGATCAACTGGGTCTTCAACCTATGTAATGAGCACAGTCCTATGAAACCTATAAATCCAACCAATTCAAATACGTGTTCTGAAAAAAAAAGTAACAAAGAATGAAGAAACAGAGTTTGAGGAGCATTCAACATTCATGTTGTGTGTTAGTTTCGGGGTCACTAGAGGAACATCTCAGTGCAGAGGCTGTATAGATGAAGGGTTTCATTGGCCAGTAAGATGGAGGCTGCACAGGCTGATATTTTTGCTTCTGGCAGTACCTTAACCTCCCCCCTACACACACACACACACACACACACACACACACACACACACACACGAGCAAGCCTGAAGAACTGCCGCGGCCTTGAGAGCGCAGCCAGCTTTATACGCGGTGCACACATCTTGGCGGATTTGCAGAAGTCTACAAGGGAATCCAGAGCTTTCCCACCTATTGACATTTACAAAGCAGTTTAAATCATGCATGAGGGGCCCCAGGCACATGCAGTTCACAAAACATAACTCTGAGCTCCCAGGGAATTTAAGCTGACCAACACTCTTTATTAGAACCGACAGTGAAAGACAGCTAGCCCGAAACTTGTACCCCAAATGCGATACCAAGATGACAGCCTTAACGCCGGTGGATATATTATGCAGATTACCCGACTCAAATCTTTCTTGTTAAATAAGTTTCAAGTATTCTCTCTCTCCTTTTCCTTTAAAAATACCCTTCTAGCTTCACTGCGGGGAGTTCCCTGATCATTTGTGATTTTTTTTTCCTTCCGTACTATTTTGGACCTCCCAACTAAGCATGAATGAATAGAGACATTTAAAGAGTAGGAAATAGTTAAGCCTTTAAATGAATATCAGTGTCAAATCATCATAAATTTCATATTCCAGTGTTTTTTTGTATAATGTCCCACATTAAATATATACGTGTGTATGTGTGTGTGTGTGTGTGTGTGTGTGTGTATGTGTGTATATACATTTAAAGAAACAGTTCTTTAGAACTGGTCTCTAGATATCCAACTCCCATGTAATCTAAGATTTCATTCATATCAGTGTGAAACCATAAATTAAATATTCTAGTGTTATTTTTTTGTATAATGGTTCAACATTTTATATATACACACATATACAATATAACTTTTTAAAGAAACATTTCCTTAGAACTGGTCTCAGGAAATTCAACTCCCATGTAATCTAAGATTCCATACATACTACATATGCATGCATAAAATGTATATATAAATATAAGCTAGAGATAACTGCACATGCATGCTTTTACAGATCGGAAGTTTCAAAGAAATAAGGTTCTCATAAAAACTGAGGCAAAAGACAGTAAACACACTTTCTTTCCCAATCTTTACAGAAACTGAAACCCAACAAGGATGAGCAGGGGGAGTGGCTCTGCTGGTAGAGCGGGTGCCCAGCGTGCAGGAAACCCTGAGTTCCATCCTGGAACTCATACAATGGGCATGGTGGAATGTACAAGTAATCCTAGCAGCATTCAGGAGGTAGAGGCAGGGGAATTATAAGTTCAAAGTCATCCTTTGTTACATAACAAGTTCAGGCTGGCCCTGGATTTGCTACGTAGCCAAAGTTAATCCTGAATTTCTGATCCTGCTGCCTCTACTTGCTAAATCCTATGATTCTAAGTGTGCTCTGCCGTCTCAGTCTGGGCAGTGCTGGGAAGGGAACCTAGGGATTCTCTATATAGGAAAGCATTCTAGAGTCACACCCCAGCCTCTCCTCTTATAGATTTAAGTAACAAGGTGATAATGGCATAGCTAGTATTATATGTGGCTCTAATTAAACTTTTTAACATTTAAAAATTATCCTGAGACGAAACCAAAGAAATGAAATTTATTTCATAAGATGCTTCTATGACTGTCAATCAATTTCAAGAGCAAAGAGCCCCCCATGTCTTCATACCCACCTGCAACCAGTAATGTGTACAGCTGGTATGTAAGGAATGGTTTGCAAACAATACTATCTATACAAAGCAAATAAATTGCACAACTGTAATCCAGACTCAACAGTGACTAGATCAGCAGAAAGAACTTGAAGTAGACCCCTTAGAAGGGTTACAGTTCACAGAAAGTAAGAGCTACACCACAGAAACTGAGGGAGTGAACCCAACTGCACCCTCTACAGATAGGTCAGTCTTTCAAATGAGTGCACATGCATGTGTGTGAGCACACACGTGTGTGTTCTTGTGCAGACCAGAGGACAACCTCGAATGTGGTTCTCCATGTACTGTTTACCTTCTTTTCTTTAGAAAGTCTCTGGCCAAACTGGAACTCACCGATTGATTCATCCAGGCTGGCCGGCTATCAAGCCCTAGTGACCCACGTGGCCTTCCCGAGCATTGGGAAGCACCATCACCTTGGCTTTCTTTTTAGTTGTATTTTTTTTGTGGGTGTGCACATGCCACGGCACATATGACATATGTAGCAGTCAGAGAACAACTTGCAAGAACTGGTTTTTCTTTTCCACCATGTGAGTACCAGGGATGGAACTCATATTGTCGGCTCTGCAGCATATACCGCTACCTGCTGAGCCGCCTCACCAATCCTGGTTTTTTTCCCCACCCACCCCTGAGTTGGGGATCAAACTGAAGTCCTCTTGCCTGTATGACAAGCACCTTATGGGTTTAGCTGTCTTCCCAAGGCTACACACCCAGACATATTTTTATGTGATAAATATCAAACACACTAATGAATCACTACTTTGCCATCAAAAGTCATGTTCCACCCTGGTGACCCTTTGAACACTAGGCACCGAGAAGACGAAGGTGGTCTGACACCCTACAATCATCTAAATCAGCTCCTCCAAACTCTGTTCACTGTTCCAGTTACCTTAAGAAAATAACTGCCCTGAATAGATGACACGATTTTAAAAGATCTGACAGCAGATGAAATACTGCAAGGAAAATAATCTATCGGTGACCTCGGATGAAGCCGCAGAGGCATTAATGGAATGGAAGCAGAATCACTCATTACATTCCAATTTTACATTTTGCTCTATATTAAAATAAAAAGCCAACATAAACCCTTCTCAGGATATTGCATTTTTAAACTAACCACAAAATACTTCCAGAAAGGGGGCTTATTTCAGGGGGAAAAAAAATCCATATGCATTTTGATTCTTTTTCTCCCCCAAGGGTGAGCAAGCTTTTCTGTAACATAGGGTGGGTTAAACATGAAGAAAGAGAGAGAAAGAACATGCGGCGATATGGAATAAGTGAAGCTCACTGATCTGAAATAGTCTCTAATTACCATCTTAAGGGCAGAACACCTGCTTTACCCAGGCAGCAGGCATCTGCAGGGCACTCTCTCCATAATCACGAGGAAATGGTGGCGCCCAGGGTTCCTCACCGCTTGTTTCCAGACCTGTAGGTGGCACTGAGGCTAGTCATGTGACACACCACACAGTCGATCTGGTCTCATGCCCCGTCCTCCAAAACCAAAGTTCATTTCTCTTTCACTAACCCCAATATACCAAAAATGCAAAAGACAAGCTTCAATAGCGAACAGATGACATCCTGAAGTGAGAAGCAAATCCTACCATGACAGACCAAGCCCATGGTGCCCACTGATGATGCTTTTCATATATATATATATATATATATATATATATATATATATATACACATATATATTTTCTGTTAAAAAAAAATCAGAAAACTAGGCTTGGCCAGATGTTGTGGCACCTGCCTATCATCCTAGCTCTTGGAAGGCTGAGGCAGGAGGGCCAGGAAATGAGGACGAGCCTGCAAAGGCCAGGGGTGATAGCGCGTGCTCGTCATCCATCACTGGGAGCTGAGAAGGTGGAGTGCTGGGAGACGGTGGCTAGCCTGAGTTAGATAATGAGTTCCAGGAGGCCTGGGAGGCAAAGTGAGATGATGCCTCCATAACACAACAAACACTTGAAACTACTGCCCACCTATTGAGAGGACCGGATAACTATTCAAAGACAGGATAGCGTCCTAATGTCTCTGGACACTCTGAGGAAGGCATTCATCATTTTTCTCATCTCTCTCTCTCTTCTCTTCTTTCTTCTTCTTGTTCTCAACCCTTCCCTCTCTTCTCCCTTCCTCCCACTTCCTACAACCTTCACTCCCTTCCTCCTCTTTTGACAAGATCTTGAGCCCAGGTTGGCCTCAAAATCACTACACAGTTAACGATGACCTCGAACGTCTGATCCTTCTGTCTCTGCTCTGAACGTGCTGGGATTACAGGCCTGATCCACCCCACTTGCTTTACGTGGTGCTGAGGATGGAGCCCAGGGCTTCATGCGCACTAGGCAAACGTTCTAGCAGCGGAGCCACACCCCAAGTAATACAAGCCTATAAACGTTTCTGGAGTCTGATCTGAGGTCAAAAGCATGGGCACTGTGGTTTATATTCCACATGGCAAAAGAGAAGGATTCTGACCTAAAGCTTGCAGTCTTTTAATCTGTTCTCTCTCAAATATAGAACTCAAACCACGAAAATTATTAACCATATCTACTTGGTGTGGGGCACACTACATTTAGCCCTGAGTCATAGTGAAAATTTGGAAGTCAAACAACAATTACGGGAAAAGCAAAATACCAGTTTAAAAAAAAAAGAGCCAGGGATTTGGGACAGTCAATGTTCTCACAATTCTAGATTTCACAAACATGAGGACAACAAATTGTTCTGCTCTCTAAAACTGGTACCTAGATAAGTCTTGTAGTAGCCAAAATCTGTCCATCTATAAAGCATCAATCACTGAAAAATCTTCTTTATTATCATGGTGTATACAGTGTATGTGTATGAATGCAGATGTGCATGTGTGGTCTGAGGACAACTTTAGGAAGCTGGCTTTCTTTATTCCAACCTGGGTACTGAGGACTGAACTCAGGAGGAAGCCATTTAAAAATACTTTGCATACATGCACAGGTCTACTTTTATGTATGTCAGTGTACATATATGAATGCCACGGTTTGCACATGTGTGGAGCAAACCTCAGCTTTTGGTCTTTGCTGTCTACCTTATTTGAGGCCAGCCCCTTGTCTTTGTTGCCTGGGGCTATGCATACCAGGTTATCTCGTCTAAGAACCTCTGGGACTCTCCTGTCTCTACTACCCATCTCCCTGCAGCAGTGTTGGGATACACATATCTACTAGCATGTCTGTTGACATGAGCTCTGGAGTTTTGAACTTAGGTCCTCACACTTGTTCAACAAGTGCTTTACTCACTGAGCTCTCTCCAGTCCAAGAAACCATTTTTGAGGAAAAAAAACCTTTATTACAATCTTAAAATAAATTATCCTGTGTTACAACTCCAAATTTTAGATAATTTGCTGCCAGCCCGTACTCCTTCCTACACTCATCCAATCCCTCCACATTCCAGTCCACAGGATGTGGTGTATTCACAAGACAAAAGACCTTGTCACCAGTCCCATGTGCAGTGCACTCCTGTCACCTTGGTACCCAAGAATACCCTGAAATCCATCTTCCTAGGCTGGGGGATAGAGCGCTAACAACTGGTAGAGAGCTTGCCTAGCATGCATGAAGCCCTAATTTCCACCCCCAGCACCGCATAAACTGGGAGTGGTGGGGCCCATGCCTGTATTCCCAGTGCTCAGGGGATGGAGGTGGGGGGTCAAGAGTTCAAGGTTACCCTCAGCTACTAGTGCGTTTACGATCAGCCTGGGTGACAAGAGAGAGAGAGAGGGGGGGGAGAGGGGGAGGGAGGAGAGGGGGAGAGGGGGAGAGGGGAGAGGGGGAGAAAGGGAGAGAGGGAGAGAAGGAGAGAGGAAGAGGGATGGAGGGAGGGAGGGAGGGAGAGAGAGAGAGAGAGACTTTGTCACCATGGGACCAGTTTTTAATGGAAGAGATGGGCAATTAGCTAGTGAATATATGTGGGGTGTACTGGCTAAGTGTTAGGAAGGGAACAAGGCAGAGGGCAGAGGGAGCGGTTTTGACAGGGAACTTCTTTCTAGGGAGAGGACAGATAGCTGGAACAGAAACAGATCTCTGGGTGGTGGATTAGCTTGGTTGTGACTGGAAGCCATCAGAGGGACAAGTCACTGTGGCTGCCAGTGTGCCAGAGGTCCTTCACCTCTTGCCTCCAGTGTTTCAGAAAACACAATTTTGAAATGGAACTCATTGGTAATGTTACAATGTGGGGTGTGTTGGTGGGAATGTGGGGTAGAGGTGGACTGGGGACAGAACTTGGGGGGCTGGGAAGTCAGATAGGCTGGGCCATTTTCCACACAGAATCTTAGTGGAAGGAAGGAAGGAGGGAAGGAGCAGAATCTTAAACTCTTCAACAACAGGGGAAGAAAGAGAAGAATAGAAATACTCTCATTTGGCTGCAAGGCCTTCAGAGAAAAGGAGTTTTTGTTTGTTTGTTTGTCTGAGACAGGGTCTCTCTATGCAGCCCTGGCTGGCCTGGAACTCACTAAGTAGACCAGATTGATCTTGAACTCACAGTAATCCACCTGCCTCTGCCTCTGCCTCTCAAGAGCTAGGATTAAAGTGTCATGTCACCATGGCCCTCCTAGAGCAAGGACTTTTAAGATGGAGGGAAATGTATGTATATTTGGGAAGGCAGAAGGGAAGAGAAAGGGAAACAAGACGACACAATGGGGATATAGCCTAGTGGGTAGAGTGATCACTTAACATGCACAGAGCCCTGGCCTCAGTTCCCAGCCACATAAACCAGGCAAAGCAGAGCATCACTGTCACCCCCAGCACTTGGGAGAAGGAAACAAGAGGATGGGGCACGGGTCAGGCACTTAAGGAGCATCCTCAGCCACATAAGGAGTTTTGAGCGTGGCCTATGCTACATGACACCTGTCTCAACAACAACAATAAGGAGACCAAAAAGAATCTAGGCCCTGGTACCTCCTTAGTTTGAATGTATTTATATAGCACACGCAAGAGGTGATATTGACAGCCAGCATCCAATCCAAGGATGCTACGACAACTCCTGTGATATAGCAACCTGGGGGACCGGAGGCCACATCTGTGAGGAGATGCAGGGGCTGCCATCTGCACAGGCTGCATTATTTAACTGCACTGGTGCTGATTAACATTTGCTGTAACCTATGGTAATGGGCTCTGGGGCTTTGCGTGGCTGCTACTCAGTGGCAGCTGATGTCTCCTGCTCCAGCCTTAAAACAGGATGCTTTAATTTTTAATGGAGCACATGTTCGATTGGCTATACAAACAGGCTAATCTGCAGAGCATGTGCTTCATAACGAGCCAGGCTCCGCAGCCAGAATACCAACGCGCCCTTGCCGCCAACCCCGGACATTCAGAGCCAAGGGTGGCTGCAGCCAGAGGCACCTGTGATCTTGGCTTCTGGGTGCCTGCGAGGCCTAGCTGATGGGGGGGAGAAGCATAAAGGTGGGCATGTGGCGGATGGAGGCGCTCGGTGAGAAGCCAGATGTGTCATTAAAGATGGAAGCTCCCCTTGGATGTGTGGGCATGACTAGAATGAGACACGTGCATCCAACAAAAGAGGTTCTCCACACGCCTGGCTCGACGAGAAGATTACTGTTTGTCATCGTTGTTGCTGTTGTCCTTGTTTTTGAGGCTGGGCCTCATGTAACCCAGGCTGTCCTCAAACTCACTATAAAGGTAAGGATGACCTTAGAGTTCTATTCTTATTGCCTCTACCTCTCCAGTACTGAGGTCATAGGCATGGGCCACTATGGGGATTTATCTATTATTTTGTGCATGCATGTGTGTCTGCATACATACATTGTACCTAAGCACCCATGCACACAGAGGCCAGAGGAAAACACTCCATATCCTGCTGATCTCTCCCTCCACCTTATGTCCTTGAGACTGGATCTGTGCTGGTTATTTTTAAATGTCAACTTTCCACAACCTAGAATCAACTGATACACAAATCTCCTTTGAGGGACAGCACAGGTCAAGTTGACCCACACACATGATGTCGGTAGGGGAGTGTCTCGATTGTCATCTGGCCCAGATGACTGTGCACGGCACCATTCCCTGTGTAGGGGGTTTTGATCTGTGTAAGAATGGAGGAGATGAAATCCTGTAGGCAGGATGAGTGCATTTGTCTTTCTCTGCTCTTTACTGTAGATGTTATATGGCTGGACGCTTGGCTTCCCGATCTGACTTCCCCTCATGATGGACTGTAACCTGGAATTGTCAGCCAAATAAACCCTTTCCTTCTCTATGTTACTTTTTGTCAGGATTTTTTTTTATCTGAACAATATAAATGAACAGGATCTGTCAGTGACTCTGGAGCTAGACTGGCAGCCAGCAAGCCCTTGTCTCTGGCCCTGGTAGTACGGGGTCACAGATGCACCTAGGATCACATGAGTTTTTTTATATGATTGCTGAGGTTCAAACTCAGGCCCTCATGCTTGCAATTCAAGCGCTCGTATCCATGGAGCTACATGATGGCAATTCAAGGACACACAAGGACAAACAAGAATTTACAGAGTAAATTCCAGGCCAGCCTGGGCTATGTTTAAAGATCTTTGTTATCCTTGGGATAAAGGATCAACTTGGTTCAACCTAGAATCACCTGATCAGAGAGTCTCAACTGTGTAATTGTCTTTATCAGATAGGACTATGGGAGACTGTCCTGATTATTAATTGATGTAGGGGAGCCCAGTTCACTGTGGGCAGCACCATTCCTTAGGCAGGTAGCCCTGTGTTGTGTAAGAAAGCTAGCTAGGGGAGTTCAAGTGACACTGCAGTAGTTAATAGCATTGGCTGATCTTTTTAAACTTTTTTTTTTACTATTTATTTATTATGTATACAATATTCTGTCTGTGTGTATGCCTGCAGGTCAGAAGAGGGCACCAAACCCCACTACAGATGGTTGTGAGCCACCATGTGGTTGCTGGGAATTGAACTCAGGACCTTTGGAAAAGCAGGCAGTGCTCTTAACCACTGAGCCATCTCTCCAGCCCACATTGGCTGATCTTGCAGAGGATCTAAGTTTGGTTCCCAGCACTCACAGGGTGGCTCACAACTATCCATCACTCCAGCTTCAGGAAATCTGATGTTCTTTTCTGATTTCTGCACGTACCCGGCACAGATATGGCATACACGCATTCATGCAGGCAAACACCAATACATATACAACAAAATAATTACATCTTTTAAAAAAGCTATCGGGCTCTGCATGGGTCTGTGACCAAACCCACAAGCAGCATTTTCCATGGTTTTCCCTCTACGATGGACTATGACCTGTAGCCAGAAATAAAACTGTTTCTCCCTAAACTGTGTTTGGTCAAAGTGTTTTATCATAGGAAGCAAACTAGGGCAACCTTAACTCTAAATAAATAAATAAATAAATAAATAAATAAATAAATTCCAGGACTGGAGAGATGGCTCAGCGGAGAAGAGCACTGGCTGCTGAAGCAAGGGGACCTGGGTTTGGATCCTTGCAGCCATTTAAAAAGCTGGGCATGGCCACATGTTCCTGTACCCTCAACTCCGTGGAGGTTGACTGAAGACAGGATTCCTGGATCTTGCTGGCTGCTTGTCTAGTTTCAGGTTCAGTGACAGATTGTGTCTCCAGGGAACAAGGTGGAGAGCAGAGTACCCGATGTCCTCCTCTGTCACATACATATTTACACCATGCATGCACACCATACACCCATGCGTGTGTGCATGCATACATACGCACACGCGCTCCCACACACACACACACACACACACACACACACACTTCTAACAATCCTGTGAGACAGACAGGTAGGTGTCATCCACACATTTCCTGGATGAGGAAACAGAGCCATAAAGGACTGTTGCATGCATAAGGGGAGAGCAAGGCCTGAGACCTTCTGCCCAGTCTTTGCCCCAGCCAGGACATGGTGCTAGGGCCCAAGGAGATACTCAGTGGATAGGCTCCCTCTGCAAAGATACTGTAACTTCCTTTGGGGAAGTTCACAAAGTTCATTTTACCTCAAGGCTTTGAGAAATGCTTCAGTTAAAAGAAATACGCCTACCAGGCTGGGGATGTAGCGGTTATATTTTCTAGAATCTCCCAGTGAGGGGCTGGGTGGGGTTTAATGGTAGAGTCTTTGCTTAGAATACTCCAGCGAGGGGACACGAATGTAGCTCAATGGTAGAGACCTAGCTAGTTAAGCATGTCCAAGGGCCTGGGCTCTACCCTTAGTGCTGCAAGAATAACAATAAAAATACATAAAACAAATTAAAATAATATAATGAGCCTGGTTTTACTCACTCTTTCCTAAAACTTGTGGAAGCCTTTTGGTTGTCGGTTTGTTTGTTTTTGTTTTGTTTTAAAAAGGTCTTGCTATGTAGCCCAGGCTAACCCTGCACTCCTGGTCTTCCTACACCAGCCTCCTGAGTGTGAGAGGGTTTGGGTTATGTTCATTACTACAACTGGTTTGTTAAGGTCACAGGTTTTACATATTCCTAGGAAGAACTGAGGGGACTCTGTTTTCAGGAACCCACAGGAAACGTCCTGCAGTTGGATATTGAGAAGCCTGAAACCAGAGCAGATGTTCTGGCTGCGTGCTTCCTACCACGCACCCACCCCGGCTGCCTTCACTGTTCTCCTCAGAAACTCCAGCGTCCAGCACAATGACTCTATTTGGCCACGAGTTTCCTCTCCATCGGGTAGACATTTTACCTAAGTCTGTATCCACATGACCTTATCCTGCTGCTTGGCACAGACCAGGAGCCCTGTGAATAATTGTTGAACGGATTCAAAAAATTCTACCCTTGTGGAGAAGAGCAAAGATGGTTGCCCTGAGTGGCTCTGGGCTTCAACCTTAGCCTCCTTTAGCATAAAAGTCTCATTGCCAGAGGCCAACTGTCCACTCCTGCATGACAGCTGGTCACTGTCCATCTGGGCTGCCATGTGGGAGCCAGGTGTCAGACCTCTGTGGGTAGGCAGACTGCCTGGATCAGCCACATAGGGCAGATTCTGTGCTAAGCATTCTACCCCATAAGTC
>NC_052056.1:89932442-89957442 GCF_903992535.2 Arvicola amphibius
GTCAAGCCTCCTGGCACTGGAAGGAAGGGACCTCAACAGACTATTAGGACTCCTGTGTTAATCAGGTAATAGTAACTTGGGTAATTAGCATATCACACCAAATCTTGTTTAAGTCCCAAATCTCATTTAGAGCCTTTTGGAGAAACCATTTAAATACAAAGGACACAGTCTCCTAGTGAGAGAGGACTGCTTACTAGGGCAGACACACCAGGCTTCCTGCCTCTATTAAATCCATTTTAATTATGAAGTTTCACCATCTAATTCACCAGGTCTGGAACTGGAGAGTGACTTTTCCTTTGCTCCAACTAAGACTCTAGGAACCTCAGATGTTCCAGTTGACTCTGAGGAGTCAGCAAGTCCCAGGCGAGGACAATGGTGGTAATCTTTGTCACCTGCCTTCAACAGTACCCCTAGAAGTGTGCGGAGAAATCTCTATCTTTGCTCATTCTTAAAGAGTAATTCATTTATCTTTGAGATAAATATGTAGCCCTGACTGTACTGAAACTCTCTATGTAGACCTAGGCTGGCCTCCAACTCACAGAACTCTGCTTGTCTCTCCCTGTCTCCCGAGTGCTGGAATTTAGGTGTGTGCCACCATGCCCAGCTTAGCTTTTGTTTTTATATTATTTGTATGTGCATGTGTCTGTGTGTGGTTATGTGAATATAAGTGCAGTGACCCACAGAGACCAGAAGAAAGCATTGGACCCTGGGAGCTGGAGTTAAAGGTGACTGGGAGCCACTGGAGTGAGTGCTGAGAACTAGCTCCAGTCTCCCGCATGAGTAGTAAGCACTCTTACCTCCTCAGTCATCTCTGCAGCCTCCTCTGTTCATAGTTCATCCACAAACCAGGAATGGCTTTGACCACTAACTCCTCTCTATAGGAGGAACTCCAAGATTCCCGAGATAGAGCTGGATTGAACTGTCAATCAAAATGACCATGCTTATACCGAAGCATCTTTGATTTCTGCTTCTGACTTCCGCTCCTCCCTCCTCAAGCTATTATTTGATGCCACTAGGTGTGTATGTGTGCACTTTTGTGTTTGCATGGGTCTGTGTGTGTGTGTGTGTGTGTGTGTGTGCGCGTGCGCGCGCGCAAAGGCTAGAAGATGTCATCCACTTTTTAAACTTTTAAAAAAGTCTTATCTTTATTTTTTTGTGGTGTGTGTGTGTTTGAGTTCATTTTCCAGACATGGTGCATACGTGGCAGTCAGAGGACAACTTGCTGGAGTTGGTGCTCTCCTATACCACGTGGACCCTGGAGATTAAGCCTGGTCATTAGGCTTGGCATCAGGCAGCATTCTTCTCTGAGCCACCCTGCCAGTCCTTAATCCACCATTTTTTATTTTATATATTTTGGTTGTGAGCCTACCTTTAATGGTGAGCCATCTCTCCAGTCCAATTATTTTTAAAGACAAATCTCTCATTAACCTGGAACTTGCCAAGGAGGCCAGACTGCCTGGCTCATGAGTTCTAGAGACTGACTTGTCTCTGCCTCGCCAGCGCTGGGATTCCTAACCAGCACCACCATGCTGAGCTATTTTTAATGTATGTTCTGGGGGTCACACTCAGACCCTCATTCCTTACCAACCAGTTATCTCCCTACCTCTCAGGCTATTATCTGGAAGCATTTTTATAGAGCTCTGAACAATGTTCCTTGCCATTTGGATCTAAATATTAGAGAATTCCAATGCTGTCTATGGATGCAGAATAGCTCATCCTGGGTTTGCTTCAACAGGATGGTTGGATTAAAACTGGAGAGTATCCTGTGTTCCTTGCTCATGTTTCGTTAGAGAGGACTGGGGAAAGCACCCCAAGTGGGACAAAGTGTCTACTTGTCTCAACTCTTGAATGCTTCGAACTCAATTCTTCTGCATTCCTTTCTATTTATGCTACGGCATCACTCTGAGCTTCCGGGAACGAGGGTGTGAGAGATCTGATGTCGTCTGTGATAGAAGGAGAGGAGGAAAACTGAAGGTGTGCTGGGCAGGGAAATCAGAGAGCTTGGACGGGGACTCCAGCTTCAGTGCCGTCTGGGTTTCTTTTCCTCTTGCTTGTCAAAGACTTCAACAAAAGCAACTTAAGGGAGAAATGACTTAATTCCATTTACATCTCAGGTATAGTCCATCATGGTAGGGAAACCAATGCAGCAGGAGCGTGAAGCCGCCCATCGCATCAGCAAGAAGCAAAGAGCAAGGAATACATGCTCCAATTCTGCTCACTTTATCCAATCCACGTAGTCCAGGGGGTGGCTACACTTACAACCAAGATGGGTCTGCCCACACCAGTTTACATCATAGAGATAACCTCTCACAAATATTCCCAGAGGCCCAGCTCTACTGAGTCTAGATGATGTCCAGCCCACAATGAACACTCATCAGCACAGTTACTTAGCATAGCTGGGAAGCCTCTGAGACAGTCTCCTGGACTCTTTAAACCCATCTGCTACATGCAAATGTCTCCCCTGTGACTTCACAGAGATGGTAAGAGAATGAAGGTTGAGTGTGTAACACCCTACAAACTGTTTCCCCAAAACTTACAGAGGAGATAGAATTTAATGCAGCTACCGTGGGCACAGTCTGGAAATAGCAATGCTGCTTTCTCAGCCTCCATGCCTGTTTGCCTTTTGCCTACCGATTACAGAGATGGACCATATTCTTTAGAGACCTTGGAAGGATGGGCCACAAGGAACTGGGGACATGGTGTGCAAGCATGAGGGTCTGAGTTCAGATAACCAACATAAACACAAAAAGTCATCCACAGTGGCACACGATTGCAAGCCCAGTGCTGGGGGGAAACATAGGAGGATGACTGGGTTTGCTGGCCATCTAGTTGGGCTGAATTAGCAAGCTCCAGGTTCAAAGAGAGATCTTGCTTCAAAATCATAAGGTGTAGAAACCATGGAAGAAGACATCTGACTCTGACCCTGGCCTCCCCATGCATACATGTGGCCCTACATAGGCACTACACACACACACACACACACACACACACAGAGAGAGAGAGAGAGAGGGGGGGGCATAGGAGAGTAAAAATGGTAGCAAGAAAAATGGTAGCAAGGAGAGATGTGAGGATTTGGACTTTCATATACTTAGAATTTCAGTACCTCTCAACAATAGAACAGCTCTCTTAGGTCAACCAATGGCTTGGAAAATAAAGGCCAGGATAAGGGACTAGAGGGATGGGTCATTGGTTAAGAGCACTGGTTGATTTTCCAGAAGTCCCAGGTTGGATTCCCAGTACTAACATGGTAGCTCACAACCATCTATAACTCCAGGAACCCTTTTATGGCCTTCCTGGGCACCAGGAACACATAGATCCATGCAGGCTAAACATCCACATGTAAAACAACTACTTTAAACATACAAACACCCCAGGATCAGGGAGTAAAATGACAGCTGAAAGAAGTCAAGGTAGGCTGTACAGAAAGAGTAAGAACAAGACTTTTGTTCGTTTCACATAGCCTAGGTTGGCCTTAAATTTGTTCGCAGCAGAGGATGATCTTGAAGTCCTGACCAGCACATACCATCATGCCTGGATTTTTGCAGTGCTGGGTATCTAACCCAGGACCTGTGTGTGCTTGCTGGACAACCACTCTATCAACTGAGCCCCAGCCCCAGCCCTACCAGTTACAGGATTGATAAATGTAGTCAATGATATGGATAGGGTATGCAAGTGTTCAGAGAGCTATAAAAGAGTTTTCACAAGAGGTCAGGAGGGGGAGATGGGCTTGGGCTGAATGAGTCGCTGGGTGAGTTCACGTTTGATGCTCCTGGAGGGAGACAGTGGAAGTCTCTAACACTCACTCACACCCTGTGAGGTTCCACACTCACGGCAGCAACTCACCAGAATCAGGAGCATTTTCGGATGACATATACATTTTCATGTTGCTTCAGATATGACTCTGGTGATAAGGGTGGGTCTCCCACTTCAAACTTGGTACTTTCTCTTCCTGGAATGTGACCGCCTAGTATTTTCTTGCTCTGTTGCTACTCATCAACATCAGACCTACAAGAAAGCCTCCATTTCTTATGTGTGTGTGTGTGTGTGTGTGTGTGTGTGTGTGTGTATGTATGTGTAGTATGAGTGTGTGTGTGAGAGAGTATGTGAGTATGTATGCATATGTGTGTGTGTGTGTGTGTGTGAGAGTGGGTTGTACCTCTGCTGCACCCCTACCCACAGTTCACAGAGTGCCCACTGGGTTATATATCTGTAAACTCTGTGATACAAGATGCTGGCTTACCTTGTTTCCTACTGTGTCCCTAGGTCTGTTCATGATGTCTGGTACATGGTAGTTAATTGAACCGGCATGTGACATGAAACTAGAAATGGTAGTATCTTAGGTTACATATAAAAAAAAGGTGTGACCTTGGTTCAGCAGTGTTGTTGGCCTAGAATAACCTAGAGGGGTTGGGAGTATGGCTCTGCGGTAGAACACTCAGCTAGAATCTGACAGGGAGGGCTGGGAATGTGGCATAGTAGGAGAGCACCTATTCCGACCCTCCCACCTCACACTATGGGGCTGTGGACATTGCTCAATCATAGGGTTCCCACCTATAATCCTCCAGTGACAGCCTGGGGGCATGGCTCAACAGTAGCTTACTATGTACCAAGTCCTGAGTTCCATCTGCAGGCCATCACTCAGCAGGCTCCCTACATACCCATTTGGAGAGTAGCCACCATTCCCAAAGACAGAAGGCAGCAGCCAGAAGCACTTTTCTGAACTTTTCTGGAACCTTTGGCAACTTCAAAAACAACTTCTATCTTCCTTCCCACCACAGAATCAAAACAACCCCACCACCACCCAAGATGAAGGGCTGTGAGACATTTGATTTTCCATCTTGTTCATTTTCCTCGGCTGCTGGAGGGGAAAAACCAAGTAGCGCTCCTTCTCCAGAGGCTATGGTCCAAATCAAACTAAAGAAAATGGGTGGGGCCAGCGTAAGGAAAAACAGAGACCCTCAGCACCACAGAAAGCTGAAGTCTGAAAAGCGGGCAGAGTGGGGCTGGTGGCGGGCACGAGAGTGCAGGCCCCGCATACACCTGCAGCAAGAAAGCCGTTCCTGTGCCAGCCCTCACGAGGCTAGGCAGACAGTGCTGGTGTTGTTGGTAGGTTCCGTGCCCCCCCACTTTGGCGGGGTGCTTTCTTCCCGCTCAGCAGGCGCTGCGGTAAGAGCTGACAAGCACTGGGAGAATTTTAAAAATTGCTGCCGCTCTCCCACAAGACGTCCATTATGCCTCCAGAGCCTTGCGATTCACGGCATAAAAGCATAATCAAGAGAAATCATGGTTCGGCTCAGCCAGAGATGGGCAGAATAGTCCATTTAACTTTATGTTAAAAAAAGGTAAAATAATTGGACTAAAATTTGTTTGAAATGGGAGTAGGAAATGGCTTGTTTTCAATCTATTTCGAATGAAAAAAAAAGCCCATTAAACCCTCATTGGAAACTATTTAGTTTGGAAACAAGTTTAGTATTCCATAGATGGTGAGTGTTGAAAGTTGTGGCAGAGCAGAGCCTGTGTGGGGACTGCCCAGCTATCTGATGACCTAGTTCCATGGGGTTCTGGAAGAAAAAGAAAAAAGTGCTGGCTGGGCTGGGGTAGTTCAGAGCTGGCCTTACAGCAAAACCTGCGAGACCCAACCAATGGGGGAAAAGGAAGCTTTTTGGGAGGATGGCAAACCCCCAGGGACCTTCTGCTGGCAAACAGCAGCATGGTTGCCAGGGCAAGGAGAAGCCGAAGACAGTGGAGGGGTGAGCTGAGCTGAAGAGGAGATGGTAATGAATGCCACCCAGATGACACTGTGCTTGGGGTTGGGGAGAAGATGCTAGGTAAAATGCTTGCCTTGCAAGGAAGAAGACCTGAACCTAAGCCTCAGAACCCACCTGTGAAGCCAGGTATGGTGGCACATGCGTGCATTTCCAGAGCTGCAGAGGTGGAGACAAGAGGATCTCCAGAGCTCACTTGGTGAGTTCCAGGCCAGAGAAAGAGCCTGTCTCCAAGAACAAGATGGCAAGGTAGCTTAGTGGGCAAAGCTGACTGCTGCCAAGCCTGATGACCAAGTTTGATCCCCAGGATCCATATGATGGAAGGGGAAAACTGACTCTCAAAAGCTGTCACCTGCTCTCCACACCCCTGCATATACAAAATTAATAAATAAAATTAAGAAGAGACAGCTGTTACACAGAGAAACCCTGTCTTGAGAAAGAGAGAGAGAGGGAGAGAGAGAGAGAGAGAGAGAGAGAGAGAGGGAGAGAGAGAGGGGGGGGGGAGGGAGAAAGAAAACAAAGCACAAAACCAATAATGATACCACAAGGTCTCCATGGGCACACACACGTATAAACACTTGACATACACACCACCACCACACACAGCTGGCTCAGAGGCCTAGAATCCCATGTCTGCACCTCTAGGGGACATGTATATACCACTAAGAGCATCTTCGGATGGAGGACCTCAGGAAGAGGCTGGCCTCCTGAGTCCTTTCCCATGCACCTGCCATGGGATGTGCTCTGTCTTCTACATCAGCCCTCTATTGCAGAGGGGGCTGTGTTACCACCACAGATGCCAGTGGAACTGACTCTGCAGCAAAACCAATGGCTTCAAGAAACTTTCTGCTGACCTCTTTCATTCCTCAGAATAGATGGCTATCCCTGTCACACCATGGATGCCCAATATACAATGATTAAATGAATGAATGAACCAATGGATGGATGACCTAGAAGGGACTAGAGAGCCTCTTAAGGAAATGGTTCTTATGTAAAAAAAAAAAAAAAAAAAAAAAAAAAAAAAAAAAAAAAAAAAAAAAAAAAAAAAAAAACTTTAAGCTGAGAACACAGATTTACAAACGTGCTGCATGCCAACAGTGTAAGAATTTGACACTTCGTGAATGAATGTGTGTGTAGTCTATGCATGTGGAAGCCAGAGGACAACCTTGGGTGTTGCTCCTCAGGAGCTGCCCACCTTATTTTCTTGAGATAGGGTCTTTCACTGGCTTGGAACCAGCTGGCTGTCCAGTGAGCTCAACAGATCTTTACGCATCTGTCTCCCCATGATTGGGATTATGAGTACCTGCCACCATACCCAACTTTTTCTGTGGGTTCCCGGCTGTCTTACTCAGGGTTTTATTGCCGTGAAGAAACGCCATGACCACGGCAACTCTTAGGAAGGAAGACATTTAACTAGGGTGGCGGCCCACAGTTTTAGAAGTTTAGTCCATTATCACCATGTTGGAGAGCATGACAGTGTGCAGGCAGATGTGGTGCTGGAGAAGAAGCTGCTACGGGTAGCAGGAAGTAGACTGAGTGTCAGACTGAGCAAAGCTTAAGCAAAGCCCACCCCCAAAGTGACACACTTCCTCCAATAAGACCACGTCCACTTTAACAAGGGTGCATCTACTTCAAAAACGCCATACTTCCTAATAGGGCCACTCTCCCTTTGGGGGTCATTGTCTTTCAAGCCATCACACAGGGATCTAACTCAGGTCCTTGTACTCACTGGCAAGTACCTGATCTATTAAGTCATCTTCCTCAGCCCTGAAGCAGACACTTCACCAGCAAACCTGGACGAAGCAACGACCTTCATGGAAAACATAAAATATTCCGTTAGCATGTCAAGACATGACTTTGATGATTTCTTTAGAAGAACAAAGTCCCTCACGTCTGCTCCATGTCCCATTCCACTCAGCAGCCTTAGGTGTTTGGAGCATTTATGAAATATTTACACTCTCCTCTTACTTCGGGTTTTGTTCCTCTTTTGGTTTTAATTCCCAGACTGTATTTCACTTAACCTTTATGGTCCTTAAAAAAGTGTTAAAATCGCTGTCTGTGACTGTCACCTAATGATACTCACAGAGCACTGGCCTAGGTTCCAAGACTCAACAGCGTTTCTCTCAGCAGGATGAGAGAGAAGGCACTAACTCAGAGCTGTTGCTCCCGTTCCCACCACGGCCACAAGGCCCAGTGGTGCTGGTCATGCAGCTTCCAATGCAGTGGCTTCTTACAAGGTCCTAATTCCTTCAGCAGTACGCTTTACCTTTGATAGAATTTGCATATGTAACATAATTCCACTCTGGGCAAGGAAAAGACATTTTCCCTTTAGCTGCTTTATGCATTTCTAGAGTGTCTAGGCACAATATAGTCTGCCATCATTAATGTGAAGAAAGGGAATTTTGAAAAACTTATGTTTTTGACTGAACAGCAGTGCCCCGGCTACTTTTAGAGACACCATGAGCAAGGCAACTTATAAAAGAAAGAGTTTACAGTTTCAGAGTCTGTGACCATGGCAGGAAGTATGTCAGGAGGAGACAGACAAGATGCTGGAGCAGGAGCTGGGAATTTACATGCTGACAACAACCATGAAGCAGAGAGAACTGGAAATGGTGCGGGCTTTGGAACCCTCAGAGCCCACCCCTAGAGACATACCTCTTTCAACAAGGCCACACCACCTAATCCTTCCCAAATAGTTCCACCAACTGGGGACCAAGTATTTAAATATGTAAGTCTATAGGAACCATTCTCATTCAGATCATCAACAATGCTGGGCTGGGGAGATGTCTTGGTCTTAGGTAAGTAATAGATTTTTTTTTTTTGATACCCAGCACCCATGTTAAAAAAAAAAAAAAAGCAGGCAGAGTAGTGTAGAATGCTGGGAAGGTGGAGACAGAAGGATCTCAAGGGGTGCTAGCCAGCCAATCTAGCCTATTTGGTGAATTTCCAGACCCTGTCTGGAAAATAATAAGACAGTGTCTGGTTTGAGGAATAACACCAAAGGTTGTCCTTTGGTCTCTATATGCACACACACATATGTGCATATGGGCCTAAGTAGATTCATTCTCTCTCTCTCTCTCTCTCTCTCTCTCTCTCTCTCTCTCTCACACACACACACACACACACACACACACACACACACTCACACACACTTCACAGACCCAACAATACCCTGATAGTCTATTTTCCCTGAGTCCGTCCAGCATGTTGAAAAATCTGAAGCACAGAAATACATCATCCTCAAAGTGTGAACCCTCTCAGGAATCCCAGGTCAACTCACAGGCACACGGACTGTCAGCTAACAGCAACAGGGCCTCACCACACCCAGATCTCTGCCCGAGTAATGTAAATTTGTTCAGTAACTAATGGCCCAGCTGGACCACGGAAACAGGCGATTCAAGAGCTTCCTTTCATCAGGGCATCTCTTTGAGAGCTACAGAATGCTCACCCCATAAGGCTGCCAGCCCCTGGCATAGTGGAAACTGCCTCGCTTTATTGATTGCCATTCACTGTTCTTCAATTGAAGGTAGCCATTGTGTGGATGGAGCGGAAGGGAACAAGAGTTCTAGTAATGGCTTCCATTACCCAAGGACAGCCAGCATGGCTATGCAGGGACAAGTGTGTTCCGGCCTCACGCTCAGTGTTTGCTTCAGGCTAGTCCATCTTCAGGGACCTGAAAATGTTCACTGCCAGCCTCTATTAGAGCCATACAAAATAAAACATACTTTGTCTGTCTTCTTTTTCTTCTATCCGTCTATATTTTTTCCTTCTTTCTCTCCTTATTCCTCCTTTTTTGTCTTGTGGTGCCAAGGATTGAACCTAAGTCCTTGTGTCCGGTGGAGGGAGAGGTCATCAATACTCCATCTTTCTTTATAGGCTCTGGACCAGCAGATTCTAACTAAACCTTGATCTCTTTTGCATTTTTCCCAGCATCATCACCTTTTAGGTAAGAGGGCCTTACTTAAAGCATTAAAAAAAAAAGCTGGTTCCGGCACAGAACTGCAGTACGTGTGCTGAACAACTGATCAGAAGGGAATTGTTCTGCGGAAGAAAGCATTCTAAGGCTGCCAAGCTCCTGCAAAGGAGCCTACCCGAAGGATGCAGAGCCAAGCTTCCCTGTGCAAAAGCTACGGCCACAAAGCAGAGTTCAGATTCAAAGCTGACACCTAGAAAAGAGAACAGTTCCTTTATGGATAATTGGCACCACGACAGTAACACTGCAGTGTCCCCTGAATTAGAGCTTCCTGTGGTCCTGGGCAACTATTCTCTGTGCCTTCTCTGGTCACAACCAACCGCAGACACAAGGTGGAAGACAAAAACCCAGGCACGACAAAAGGAGTCCCATCTGCAGGTGTGTGCCCATGCTTTGAATATGGACTCAAACCACACCCCGCCCTTTGCTTTCGGCTGTTCCCACTCTTCCCCCACCTCGTTCTACGCATCTCTGATTTTGTCTCCAGTGGCCAATACAACCTTTGCTTGCCGAGTGTTGTGGGAATGTGCTGAGGAATGAGGGAAGGGTGGGATCCGCTAGAGATACTATTGATTTGAGGAGCCCCTGACAGCCACACACAGTTTTCTTGAGGGTTGCAGGATGTTAAAAATATGGAAACGTTTATTTACGGATACTTTCCTTTCTCCCTGATCTTTTTATGCTTTTCCTGTAGGGGACTGGTACTCTAGTACTGGCTTTGCTCTCAACCATTACCTATGTTCGTGCACCCTGCGACAGCCAAGAATGCAGCCCAATGCATTTGCAGATGAGAATTTCATGCATCAAGGTTGGACACCCCTGGCGCTTTCTTCTAATAGGGATTTGAAGAAGATGGAGACAGTCTTAGGCAAATGAGCCAATATGCACTATTAAATCCTAGCACACCCCCCTGCCCCCAAGACAAGGTGGAGAAACATTATAAAGTGAAGGAGACTTCACTTCCCCCTGGTTTGACTTTATAGCCCTGAACTCACATTCTAGTGTCCCTTCTTACTGCACTCTGGGCAGGGATTGTGACTCACATTGACCACAGGCAAAGCGGCATAAGTGAATGCTGGGAAAGGATGATTCTTTTGGAGCTCTGCCGTCACCACATAAAGGGTTTACCCACATAAGGGTGAGACCCACACATAGTACATCCATGGCCTTAGCATTCTGAACCCAAATATCAATCTGATATGAACCTGACATCACAAGGACCTCCCTTTTGCATAGAGTAATAGGATATCAAAATAACTGTGATACATCACCAAATTTCAGGAGGGTTCTGTTACATGAAAGACACCGAGCATCATGCTCTCCCTCTCCCTCTCCCCCTCCCTCCCTCCCTCCCTCCCTCCCTCCCTCCCTCCCTCCCTCCCTCCCTCCCTCCCTCCTTCCCTCCCTCTCTCCCTCTCTCTCTCTCTCTCTCTCTCTCTCCCTCTCTCTCCTTGCAACCACAGGATTTGGATATGTGGGTACACCTACTTTCTGTTTTGACTTTGAGATTCTGATTCTCCTTGCTTCTATCTCCTGAGATGCTCAGATTATAGGTCTTCGCCACTATACATGGTTTATATGGTGCTGAGGACAAAACCCAGTGCCTTATGCATGCCAGACAAGTCATGGAGCTACATGCTCAGTCCAAAGCCTGCTGACGTCTAAGAACAATGACATTCATCTTCCCTCTTACACTGGTCTCTCAGGCCTCCCAACAACAACAAGAAGAAAAGATAAGACCCTAGTGTTGAGACTGGTGTGCGCTGGGGGTAGGAATAGAGACAGTGTGAAGAAGGAGCAATTGAGAAAGGAGGGGAGACATAAACACAGAATTCAAGGCAAAGGCTGATACAGTGAGCCCCACTAAACACAAAACCGCCCTTCCTCTCCCAGCACTCCTTCTGCCAGAAAAGCAATTAATAGCAATGACCACAAGCAAGTGGGCAGGCTAATTTCCAGTCAGGCTTGTGGCAGGTGGGAAGAGGGAGTGTGGAGACCCACCCACTGCCTCCCTCAGTGGAGGCCCCCTCCGTCATGATCATTGTAAGTAATTCTACGCGGCTAGGGGAATAAAGGCTTGAGCATAAGGTTTCTATCTGGGCTGCACAGAAGCTGATTAAAAATGCTAACTACCGTGATTGTCCAACCACCAGACGCTCCCTGGAGACCCACGCACACAGATGGCGATTAGTTTGGGATGGGCCAGAACATTCACCGGGACCATGTTGCTGTAACACCCACAGACTATCTGCCTCCCTCCCAGGAGACCGTTCAAGGCTGTTTACCTCACACAGTTAACTTGAACCATAAGCTTCACAAGCCTCTTTGATACAATTTTAATCACCCTCCTCAGAAAGCCCTAACCTTCTCCCCATTATCCATACGCATTTTTGCGATGCACAAGGCGAAACTCCCCTTGGAATCCTGCAGCTGAAAAAAAAAAAAAAAAAAAAAACCACCTTCCCAAGCTGTCCTGCATCGGATGGACGTGGGCTGCTTCCCAGCAGACACTATCCAGGGTCCCCTTTGATTCACTCGCCTGCATTAATCCTCCCCAAAGTGGCAATCCATCATGGCTACCCATGGGGATGGGTGGTAAGAGATCAATACCCAGGCCTTGTAACAAATGTTCCAACAGTGAAACCCTTAGCTACTGTTTATCTTCTCCAGAACATACCCTTTCTCCCTCTCTTCCCATAAGCAAGTTAGAATTTATTCTTTCCTTTCCTTCTTGCTTTTTAATTTTTTTTTTTAAAAACCTAGGCTGTTCTGGAATTTGCCGGCTCAAGCCCTCCTCCTACCTCTGCCTTCTGAATGCCTAGGACTATAGATACACACCACTGAGCCCAGAGTGAAAATCTCTCTCCCTCCCTCCCTCCCTCCCTCCCTCCCTCTCTCTCTCTCTCTGTATAGGAGGGTGTATGTGTATGTATTCAATGACGCCAGAGGAATCGAATCCCCTGGATCTGGACATGCAGATTGTGAGCCACTAGACATGAATGCTGGAAACTGAACCCACAGAGTCAAACGCTCTTAACCACTGAGCCAGCTGTATAGTTCCCAAATTCTAATTTTCTAGACTGACCCCAGCTATTTATTTCTTTATCTATCTGGACAACAAGTGACAAGAGTAACAACAGACCCCATTCTGGGCCGTTTACAAAGCTCTGTGGATCATCACCTCCATGGAACCTCAGCCATTTCCCAGAAAAACTCCAACTGGCCCATCCTGGGTCCTAGCACCTCGCAAGAGCATCCCCCATCTGGCACGCCGGCAGCCCGTTCTTTCTGGGAAAGCCCTGAGCCCTGGTCCTGTGACATTTGTTGGATCCTGCAGCAGCGAGAAGGGCAGCCTGAGATGAAAGGCAGAAACCATTTCAAGTAATTTCACGTGAAGCCTGTGAATGCTAACATTTCTTTTTTTAAGCCAGAGCCGTCATCATTCCTAAAGTGCCATGCCAAAGCAAAGAAAGGGGACAGCGTCTGGGGTCACGTTCTGGGTTCAACCCTTGCAGGTGACACATTTCACCAGGTCTGTTCTCCAAACACCATTTCCTTGGTTTGCAAAAATGGTGGGACCCTGTTCGGCTTGCTTCTCATGACTGCCTTTTGTTTGTTTTAAAGCTTATTCTTCGCTTCTTTCTTTCAGTTTTATTTTTTATTCTTTGGTGGTGCTGAGAATCAAGCCTAAAGGCCTCACATATTCTAAGATAGGGCTCTACCACCAAGCCACAATCTCCCCATGCTAACTGAAGGATTTTAGGCAAGTACTCTACCATGGAGATTATCCCTGGACCAGGAAGGAAGGGGCGGTGGGAAATACTGAAAAAAGGATCATTTTATTTATTTGTTATTAATGATTCTGGTTCACTTATTTATTTTTAAAGATGTGCTTTATTTTTAATTATGTGTAGATGTGCATGTCTGTGTGTGGTTCTGTGAACATAAATGCAAGTGCCTGTGGAGTCTAGAAGGTGCCAGAGCCCTTGGAGCTGGAGCGTTTGGTGGCTGTGAGCCGCCCAGCATGGGTGCTGGGAACTGAACAGAGGTCCTCTGTAAGATTAGCTCAAACTCTTAACTACTGAGCCATCTCTTCAGGCCTCATTACTCCTTCAATTTTTTTTTTTCACAGCCAGATAAGACAGAATCTAGAGAGAATTGCAAAGGCATTCAGTTTCTGTTGTTTGTATTTTCTATGTTTTTCTATTTAAGAAAGAATTAGGTCTACTGTGTTAGTGGTGCTGGGGAGGGTACAGGTTCTTGTTCAACATTAGCACACTCTTGTCTTGAGACATTCCTGGGTCTCCTTTGGCTTGTCCAGTGGGGTTCCTATGTGGCTGTGGTTTATGAATGGATTATGGTCTTGACAAGGAAGCAGTATTTGGAAGGAAGCTGCTCTGACTGTTGCTACCCTCTGTTTGTTCTGCTCATCTTGCTTCTATTATCCTCGTGCCATAGAATTAAAATATTCTTTAAAATTTCCTCCCTTTCCCTTCCGTCTTCTCCCTCCTTCTCCCTATTTCTCTATTCCTCCCCATCTCTCCCTCCCAGACCATCTTCCTTCTCCCTTCCCCCTCTTTACCTACCTTCCTTCCTTCCTTCCTTCCTTCCTTCCTTCCTTCCTTCCTTCCTTCCTTCCTTCCTTCCTTCCAGATAAGGTCTTGCTACATAGATGTATCTGACCTTGTCTCCACTATATAACCCGAACTAGACTCCAATTATTTTTATATTTTATTAACACTTTCCATATTGAGAATTTCATACATGTGTCTGATGAAGTATGATCATATCTAGGTCATATCTATCATTTCTCCCTGGTCTGTAATTCTTGATCTACCTGCCTCTGTCTCACAAGTGCTAGGAGTATAGGTATAATTATACCTTTGCTGGTTTAAATGTTCCCTGTTCTTTTCAGCATATATTAATGATACATAACAATGGGTTTCATTATGGTATTTTCATAAATGTGTATAATGCATTTTGATCACATCCCTCTTACCTTCTTTTGTCTGCTTTCCAGCCCTGCTCACTCCTTTCATCTCCCCAACTATTTTCCTTTTAGCTTCATGTCTTTCCCTCACCCCCAGTCCCTGCTCACTGAGTTTACTTGACGGCACATTCTGAAGGCTCAGTGACCCTCTAAATCCTTGCTCACCTGCCGAATGAAGGCCTTATTCTATAGCTGTCCTTAACCTTAGGAAAGAGAGGTTATTGGCTCTGATTTATTTATTTTAAAAGTTTTCATATATTAAAAAAATCATATATTGATTGTGTGTGTGTGTGCGCGCGCAGGTGCCTTTGGAGGCCAGAAGAGGGTGTTAGATCCCTACGAGCTGGCGTTACAAGCAGTTGTGAGCTGCTTGACAGGGATGCTGGGAACTGAACTTGGGTCCTTTGGAAGAGTATGTTCTCAAGTGCTAAAGCATCTCTCCAGTCCAGATGCAGCCTGATGTTTATGAAACATTTTATACTATTTTCCCTACCATGGAGCAACAGGGACCAAGAACATCAGATTTTCCACACTTCCTGCTGTCACTTCTTCCTCGCAGTCAACCCACACGGACCCTGGCAGTGCCTGCCCATGACCAACTGCTACCCTCTCTTCTTGCTTCAAAACAGGGGTTCCTCTTCCAATGTCTGTCCTCTTCTTCCCGACATCAGGATTTCTTTCTTTCTTTGCGAACCCTGACTGAAGACCAATGCAGGTCTGGAAACTGAGTCATTTTTGGAAGGTGTCCTGGTTGGAATTTTTTTTTGTCAACCCTACACAAATTAGTTATCAGAGGAGAGGGAGCCACAGCTGAGAAAATGGCTCCGCAAGACTGACCTGAGACAAGTCTATGGGGGCACTTTCTTAACGATGTGGAAGGGTCCAGCCATTGTGGGTAGCGCTGTGCCTAGGCACTATAAGAAAACAGACTGAGGTCACCAGGCATGGTGGCGCACACCTTTAATCCCAGCACTTGGAGACAGAGGCAGGTGGATTTCTGTGAGTTCAAAGCCAGCCTGGTCTACAAAACAAGTCGCAGGATAGCCAAGGCTATTGCAGAGAGGGGGGGGGAGAGAGGGAAGAGAAGGGAGAGAGGGGAAAGAAGAAGAGAGGGAGAGAGGGAGAGAGGGAGAGAGGGAGAGAGAGAGAGAGAGAGAGAGAGAGAGAGAGAGAGAGAGAGAGAGAGAGAACAGACTGAGCAGCAAGCCAGTAAGCACCATTCCTTCATGGCTTCAGCTCCTGCCTCGAATTCCTGTCTTGACTTCCCTCAGTGATGAGACCAAGATGTGGAAGTGTAACCTAAACAAGCCTTTCTCTCCCAATTTGCTGTTGGTCATGGTGTTCATCACAGCAATGGAAACCCTAGCTGAGACAGGAAGCAGCAATTCCAAATGAATCCTGTTCCTTTTCCTAGTAGAAAGATCTATGAGTCTTCGGTCTAAAAAGCCATTCAGGGCTAGCCAGATGGTGGGGCAGGAAAATGGCACTAAACCCAAACAAGCTGAGTTTGACTCCCACGACCCACACAGCAGGAGAGAACCAACTTCTAAGTTGTCTTCTGGCCTCCACATAAAGCTAGCACATATGCGCTCCAGGCTTTCCTTAGGGATTCTCCGATCTACATCACTGACCTGAGCTGACAGCTAGACATTTAGGGATGGGAAGATGGGTCAGGTGATAAAGGGCTCATGGTTCACCAGGAGTATCTGAGTTCAGAGCTCCACACGAAAGCCAGAGGGAGCGGCACAGGCCTATGTTCCAGCTGGGCAGGTGGAAACTGTAGGAGGGCCAGCCTAGCCGACTAGTTTCACATTTGGGAAGAAAACCTGTCTCAAAAAAATAAGGTGGAGGGTGACTGACTAAGACATCTGATAGCAACCTCTGACCTTTGTACTCTTAGTGATCCCCCTGTCTCAGCTTTCCAGGAGTGGAAGCTGTAACGGAGGGTTAGACAGGATTATGGGTATATGTTGCTGTGCCTTGCTTTCTCTCTGAATTCTAAGCTTAGATGTTAATGATGAAAGCTTTGCTTCCCATCTTAGAAGAAAGAGAAGTCTTGGAGAAACAATTACTCTTGGAGTCATGTGTTTGATCCCTTCTCATTAAAACCAGCACTTCCCATGTTGAGTGCAACTTTGTATTGCCATAACGATGTCCCTGTGTCGTCAAAAGACCAGATGCCCGGTTCTGCTGCTTAGACTTCATGCTACTTCTGTGTACCTTTGCTCCTCATTTCCTTCTCTACATTCTGTATGAACGAAAGGGAAGGTGGTATAAAGGTTTGCAAAAATGATGGCTGTGGGAAAGAGTCAGAATGCAAAAGGGATGTCTCTAAGATTTTACAAAATAAAACCCATGATGACCTCAACTAGAATTACCATGTTTTCTGTTCTGAATGTGCACTGTCCTCCACAGGCTCGTGTGTGTAAGTTTACAGTGAGGGAGAGATGCTGTTCTGGAAGGTGGAGACCAACCGGAGCGAGTGCATTACTATGAGGCCAGCTTTGAGGCTCTATAAGCAAGATCCAACTTCCTGTTAACTAGGAATGCAATGTGGCCAGCCAACCTCTTGCTCCTGCCGACAGACATTCTTCATCACCACTCAGTACAGCTCCTTCAACTGTGAGCCAAAAGAAACCTTTCTGCTTCACATGTCTTTGCCGGGCATTTTGTCACAGCAACCAGAAGAGCAACTAACAACTGGAGAAGAGCAACTCACATACTCATACTTGGGGCTGTTCCAGGCAGAGACTATGCTCATAAAGCAATGAGGTGGCAGGGAAGTGTTCATCCTAGGACACTCTCTGAAGGGGAGAGACAAGGAGCTCCAAGGGGGCAACAAATTAATAAAAGTGATCAATCCAGTTCTGCTGGAGAGACTGTGATGAGCACTTCCACATGCTCTGTATAGAAACACGAGACAGGAAGCTCATCTGGCAGCACTTCAGCTACGGGAATACCCATCTCTCTCTTGGATCAGGTACGTGACACTCTAGAGCACATGAAGGCTGGTAGAGGCCACTGGTGTGACAAAGTCATTTTCAGGGATGTCTAGAGAATAAGAGACCAGAAAAACAAAAACACAAAATCAAAACCAAGACGGGCAAAGGATAGCAGAGGGTGACCCCCAAGAACGACGGCTTGGCTTTCTTGATGTCAATCCCAAGAATGATCTAGAACAGACTCTGAAAATCTTCGAGAGGCATGATAAATCACAAGAGGGATGAGCATCTGGAATCTATGTCGTAGGAAGAAACCTCTCACTCAGATCAATACACACTGAATGCGTGCTATAAAACACTGCCAAGCGCTGAAGTGGGGAGAAGAATAAGGCTATTCAGCTCCGTGTGAGCATGAGGGGAGAGGAGGGGAAGGCAGGGTCTTTAAAGACATAAGGCAAAGTGGCTATAGTGGTGCATGCCTGGGACGTCAGCATTTGAGAGGTGGAGGGGAGACTGCAACAAGTTTGAGGATCCTGAATTAAAAAAAAAAAAAAGTTAGCTGAGCATAGCGGCAGATACTCCTAATTCCAGCACTGGGAGTTCAGAGTCACCCTGGGCCGCACAGTGAGCTCTATGCTAGTTTACAATGCATGACACTCCAACCAAAGGAAAACATAAAAGCAAACAAGAACAACAAAAAACGACAAAGCAGAGGGAGGCAAGTGCATAGGCAGAGGGGAAGAGGTGGGAGGGGTAGGAGTCATGGAGGGAAAGAAAGCTCTTTAAGTAAGGCAGAAAAGAGGTAGGAACTTGAGTGTGTGCAGAATTTGACTGGCAGGAAGTGGGGGTGATGAGGTTTGGAGAGATGGCTCAGCAGTAAAGGGAATAGCCACTAAGCATGGCCACCTGAGTTTGCTCACTGGGACCCACATGGTAGACACAGAGAATCAATTCTTATAAGTTGTTCTCTGACCTTATACATGTCTGTGCCATGGCATGCACATGCATGCACCCACAGAGACAAAGACAGACATGCACGTGCTCATGCAGACACACCACACACACACATACACACACACATTTAAAAACGGAAGATAATAAGCTAAATGACAGCTAGAGAAATGTGGCTGGGGAGAACAGAGGGATTGCTAAGGATATAGGGCAGGCAACACTCTGTGTATGACTTGACCTTGTAGGGAAAGCCACGAAATAGCCAAGAGAGAAGCTGGAGTCTGAGCAAGGTTAGTGGAAAGAAAGGAAGGTGTGCTCAGACGTCCCAAGGATGGCAGAGTCCAAACTTAGTGGCTCATTAGCTGATAGGTGAGCACAGCATGAACTGTGGTTTCTTTCCCTCGATGGGACTGAGCTGTCTTGGTGCTCAGTGGGTAGTGACAGGTTGTCATCAACTCCCCACTTCCCTAGTGGGGAAGTAAGAGCAGATGCCACATGAGGAAAATGGAGAGGATTCCCTGCGGGATGGGAAGCTGGAGAAAAATCACCTCGTGCCTTTCCATCTCTAAGATGCAACCTTAATTTAAGATAAGGTCTCAACTATTTCAGGCTGGCTTAGAACTTGTTACTTAGCCAAGGAGAAGCTTGAACTCACGATCCCCTTGCTTCTGCCTCCTGAGTAATATGATTACATGCATGTACCACCATGCCCAGATCATGGATGCTGAAGATGGAACCTAGGGCTTCATGAATGTCAGGCAAGCATGCTCCCCACTGAGACGTATCCTCATCTGTAAGATACAGTGCTTTAAACAGGGACCACCCATCTTGGGGGCTGGGAATGAACACTATGATTTATGAAAACGCCTGTGGCCACCAACTCAGGGAATCCTTCCCCACTTCTGCTTCACCAACCAGCTGGGCCAGCTGCCATAAACCTTCACTGCTCTATTTAGGACTGTACGGAGGGCTATAAACTATGCAGGTGAAAGCATGGGGAAGCAAGGGGTCCTCTAGATGGACAGCATCTATTATCGGTCCCTACCCATATGAATCATTCTCGAAAGGAAGAATAAACCGTATTAAAGGGACTTCAGGGGATTCATCTTCTCCTATCGATAACCCATTAGCATGTAACGAACCACAGCAGTGGTCAAGGCACCTTGAAACTATCTGGAATGCCTAGAAACACGGGTATTTACATTCCACAACAAACTTACACGGCTCTCCCCATGCCTTGGGGGTTCTTCTGGGGCTCTGATCCCATTGCTCCTTGGGGAAAAGGTCTTGGGGGTATAGGCCATTTCTTCATGGTCAGGAGCGAATGGAATAGAGTCATCGGTTAAGATGAACATACGAACCCCAGGTAGAGCAAGCTGGAGACGGAGAAATGGAAGCTGCAAACCCCTAGGTGGGAAGGATGGATGATCCCCCTTAGGGTCAGACCTCCCTTGGTGCATATGCCGAACCTTTTGTATGGTGCAAGCTGTTATAGACAGGGTGACAGACTTAGGAGTGGGAAAATCAGCAGCTCCCTGACTCCGTTTACCTGATGTAAGCTTTCCCTGAAAGATCCTGAGATAACCTTAGGTCAAAAAATAAATGGTCTTAGCATCTATGGTCAGAAGGAACAACTTCATAGATGCTATAGAAGAATAGAACTGGCCTCCAAGGGAACACAGATTATTAAACTGATTTCACTCATGGGCTGATGAGACGACTCAGCAGGTAAGGGTACTTCTTGCCACCAAGGCTGATGACCTGAGTTTGATCCCTGGGACCCGCAGGGTGAAAGGAGAGAACCAACTCTTACAAATTGTCTCCTGACCTTCACACACACACCTGATGTGTGTACACACACACACTAATATTTTTAATGTAATCAAACATTTTAAAAAAGCATTTGCTGAGCAGATTAATGGATTTAGATTAAATTTGTAGATGTGTATGTGTGTGCATGTTCACATATGAATGCATGCATTTGTGTGTACAGAAACATCAAATTCAAAGGACTTGAGAAGACAGCATCTATTTGTTGCTGTTGTTTTTGACAGGGTCTCATTGGCCTGAAAGTCATCACATAGGCTAGGCCACTGACCGCTAGGGAGAGGCCACCTCAACCTTCCCAGAGCTGCGATTCTAAGTGTCCACCACTCCACCTGGATTTTTCATTCATTTTCTTTCTTAAGAGACAATTTTAAAGCCCGTCCATCTGCCAGGTCACTGTGCTGCCTGCAATCTTTGAAGAAGCACAGTTCCTGCTACTTGGGGTGCAACAATCAGTAAGATAAAACCAAAACCTTCTAGACTTCCTAAGAGTGATGGTTCATGCCTAGAACCCAGAGTATTGTTTCCAGCGTGGATTCCTTTAAGGGTGTGTGTCTCTCAAACAAGGCATAGACTGAACTTCCCAGTGTATGCTGTCCGTCTAGAATGGAACCAGAGAAGGGCCTGCACCATGGTTTGGACCACTGAACGAGGCTCGGCACCCCAGGGCTTGCTAAAGAACTTATCAATGTGGAGTTGAGCCTCCAACCCTGCAGAGGAGTGAGGGATGCTCGAAGGTATACCCACAGCTCTGCCTGTAGAAAAGCAAAATGGCCTTCCGTCCAGGCAGGGGTCCAATTTTCACAACAAGATGTCAACTCTGCCACCTGCACTTCTGATTTCTATGGCATAAGGCTCTGGCCTGGCCTGGCAACAGAGAATAGGAACACCCCAGGCTCTTGTCAGAGGATACAATCTCAAACTGTCTGCTATTCAACCTCCATCAAAAGCCCAGCTGAGAAAAGCAATATTTACAAAAGATTATTTGAAGGGCAAGCAGTTCATCCATTCTTCAAAACACTCTACATTCTATCCGTGGAGCAAGCCTGAACACCTTGCAGCTACATGCCGGGGCCATGTTCCTTTACCCCACACCGAACCGCTGTCACCAGATTGTATTTTAATGCCAAGCCGTGTGCTCTTATCAAAAAGTGGCGACAAGAGGCAGACAGAGAAAAATCTGTTATTATAGTTGAGAAAAAGCTGTCACTGGAACTGTGCTCACTTAAAAAAAAAAAATCCTGCGTCAGAAACTGTAGAAATTAGCTTTAGGATGCAGAATGTTGATGGTGTATGTCTATAATCCCAGCATTCAGTGGGGACAGGAGGGTCAGGAATTCAAGGGTATCCTTGGCTGTATAGTCTGAAGACAACCTGCGCCGTATGAGATCCTGACTTAAAAAAAAACAAAAAAAACAGGGCTGGAGGAGACAGTGCACTTGATAAAGTGCTCAGTGCACAGTAACGAGGACCAGAGTTCGACTCCCGGCACTCACCTAAAGCCAGGTGTGGTGGTGTGTACTCCTAATCTCAGTGGTTGGTAGAGGCAGCAGGCTCTCTGGGGCTTGTGGCCAGGTAGCCTAGCCTATGTTGTAAGTTCCAGACCACTGAGAAACTTGTCTCAAAAAACAAGGTGCATGGTACATGATAATGACTAAGGTTGACCCCTGGTCTCCATGTGCAGGTTTGCATGCACACCAACACACCTGCTCCACACACCTGTTCCACACACCCGCCTTTGTGTGAACAGCAATGCAGGCCTGTTTTCAGGTGCCTGCCTTGACTTCCTGCCTTGAGTTCTTTTACTGACAGTCTGTGGGATGGAAGTGGAAGACAAAGTAGGCCTCTTCTCCCTGAAGTTGCTTTTGGCCAGTGTTGTATTAGAGCAATGGAAAGGAAGCTATGACAGTCTCCTTTTAATGGACCATGGAGTGAATTTAAGCTTGGCTGGCAGGAACCTAGCTCAGTGTCGACTCTGTAGCTCAAGTATAGGAAGCCTTTGGTTTCCCATACTGGCGACCTTCTTTTCTTGGTCATTGTTTTCCCGTCCTATGTTCACGCCAACCTGTTTGATGGATTCGTTTTATAAAAGGCCATGAAACTTTTATGGAGCTCGACTACGGTATAAATAAGTAAAGAAAGCAGTGATGCCTCTGTTCACTTAAACATCGCACCTATATTTAGTCTGCGTCCTGACTTGACGGCCCTTCTCTCGGTTCTGTTGGTAGCCACAGAAGTCATGCAGATAACCAGAATCAGTCACACTAAAGCTAACATTTATCTTATTGATTATGTAGCTAAACACTGCAAAGGATATTTTATCCTATCAATAACCTCACAGGGCACCGTCCAGCTCAGCTGTCTATGCCTGTAATTTCAGTACTTGAGAAGCTGAGGCAGAAGGCAAGGATGCTCTAGATCAGCCTTGACTACATAGGGAGACTCCTTCAACAAGTCAACAGCCAAAGGTGTGATTCAGAGGCAGCAGATCTACCTACAATGCTCCAGAGAGGGGCCTGGGATGTGGCTCAGAGGCAGAGTATTTGCCTGGCTACCCCAGTGAGCCATAAGGGAAATTATTCAATGGGCTGCCTAGTGTGCAGAAGGCTTTGAGCTCCACACATGCCTAGCAATGCAAATAAAACCACCCACTAAGTCCCTTATAAGTTAGGATCACTTTACAGATAAGGTAACAGGCTATGACAAAAACAAAAACAAACAAACAAACAAACAAAAAAGAAGATTTGGATTTGGGTGTGCCTGACTCCAGCAGGACCCCATCCTAACTGTGACAAGCCCTGAGGGCGACAAATTGATAAAACCAAAATAGCAAATGCTGCAGTTCTGAGGTTAGATCTTTGATTTTCCTCCTAGCTTGAAAGTCTTCCGACAACTGAGCTTTCCACATACTGTTAAAGTGAGCTGGTAAGATTAAAGTATATGTTGTAGGTAACACCAAGTCAACCTTAAAATACCTGTGTCTTATAAGTGGCTTTAGTCATCGGAGAGAGGGCCTCACGTAGCTAAGGATGACCTTGAATTCCTCATCCTCCTGCCTCCACCTCCCCTTGCTGGGATGAGAGGTGTACACCTCCCCTACCCCCACCCCCCCATCTATGACATTCTGGGGTCAAAACAGGGCTTTGTGCATGTTAATTTTAAGCAAGCACTCTACCAGCTGGGCTCCAGCTCAGGAAATGCTCTGTGACAGAAAGTAAAGATAAAGCTGAGCGTGGCGGAATGCTCTCGTAGTCAGTTGGAAAGCCTGAGGCAGTAGGATGGCTGTAAGTTTGAGGCTAGTCTGGGATACACAATGAGTTCAATGTTGGTCTTTGATTAAACAGGAAGACCCTATTCAAACATACACATACGTGCAAGCGCGCACGCGCGCGCGCACACACACACACACACACACACACACACACGAAAAATGTAAAAAGCTAAACAAAGAACTATGAATATCACCTCTCTAAATACCTATCTAATCCCTGGGGTTTAAGTACTTTGCAAAACTTTTCCACAAAGTCATGAAGACATCCTGAGCTATCACTGACCAGGCTACTCTCAAGGGCCAATTATCGCTCTAACTGGCACTGATGACTGTGTCCACTGAGCAAGAGTCCACCTTTTATATTTGGTATTGGAGTGGTTCAAGGTACTGATACCCTGTGTGTCTGCATAGGTCAGTTTCAGGACCAATATCCACTGACAATCCAATCACTTTTATAAAATGGTATTTATCCCTTGCACATAACATATACACATCCCCACATAGATATATACTATTTTGTGTGTGGCTACATATATATGAATATGCACATATATCATATGCACATCCTCCTATAGGCACACATTGTTTTTACATAACATAAATACATACCACTGAAGGTGTGCACTACTAGCCTTCAGTGACATATACATATCATCTATCTGTATACTTTTAATCCATTCTAGATACAGATACACTACATCATAAATTACAGACAGTTCTTATCCCCTATTGTTTGGGTAGTAATAATGAAGAAATTACTATACATGTTCAGAAAAAGTACAATTTGTTTTTCAAATACTTTGATTCATGGTTGGATTCATGAACTATATGGAATGCATGGGTACAGAGGGCCATGTCTTTTAAGTGATTTTTAAATATTTATTTATTTGTGTGGAGGTCAGAGGACAACTCTGGGAGCTGGTTCTCTCCTTCACCCAGGTGGACTGAACTCAGGTCGTCAGATTTGGCAGCGAGTGCCTTTGCCTGCTGAGCCAGCGCCTGGCTGTTTTTTTTTTTTTTTTTTTTTTTAAAAAAAAAAAAACATATGAGATAGATGTAAAAGAGCAGACAGGATGAGTTAAGGCCTTTAGTGTTGGTTTTATGTCCTTACAGGAGGAAGGCACTCAGCAGTAACTACATGAAGGAAGCGACAGGCCACATCCTCCTTATTATCTATCCTTCCATTTGGCCCATGATGATTACATGATTGTTAAAATCAACACGGAAATCCTCCAGACTCTCTCCCTGTCTCTCTGTGTGTGTGTGTGTGTGAGTGTGTGT
>NC_052056.1:93837725-93860225 GCF_903992535.2 Arvicola amphibius
AACTCCTGGAGCTTTTTGTAGCTTTGGTTCATTAACTGCACACAAACTCTACCCTCATAGATTCCCCCTTGAATGGCAATCTTTGGATTGACTGCTAGTGGGAAAAAATGGCTCAGAGAATCCAAATAGTAAAGTCAGGAAACCCAGAATGGCCCACCTTCACGACAGTTACAATAGCTGCTTTATAGAGTTTTCACAGCCAGGTAGTGGTGGCACATGCCTTTAATCCCCCACTCAGGAGGCAGAGACACTCTGTAAGTTCAAGCCCAGGACAGCCAGGGCTCCACAGAGAGACCCTGTCTGAGTTTTCACTTTCTTAGGAGAGTGAGTGGATCCTAACTTTTATACCCTCTGATATGGGAATTGCTCAGTCATTATCAAAAAGTGGCCAGAAAACAGGCGTGCACTGGAGAGAATGGGATATTATAGTCTGGCACTTGTGAAAATAAGAGGCAGGATCTAGGCTGGAAAATTCCAGAGTTGGACTTTGGTACCTGGAAATCACAGGCTTGTGGCAGTGTGGATACCTCAGGTGAAGACATCCTGGCAGTAGGAGTTTATAAACACCCGCAGGAGGTGATGTCTGTGGCCTGATAAACCCGGAATTGTCGGACCATTTCACTCTGGGTTGAGGTTTTCTTAACTCCTTGAAAGTCAGGATCCGCATCCATTGGGTAAGTCTCTATGTACTTAGTGGATAGATTGTTTGGAAAGAACTGCCTGCCAAGAACAAAACATTTACTTACTAAATCCATAAATCATTTCAACATTGCAGTTTTGAACCTTAGTTGTTTTGAGACAGGGTCTCAGGTTGCCCAGGCTGACCTTGAATCCCTGATCCTCCTATCTCTGCCTCCTATGTGCTGGGATTATAGATATGCACCACCACTCCTGGCTCTAGTGTCTACTTCTTAGGGATTTCCCCCCTTTGTGAAACCTTGCACAACTATCACACTGTCATTGTAAGAGGCTCCAGCAGCATCCTTGGCCAGTGTGTAATCACTTCACACCCCAAGCCAGGCCTCCGGGCCTCAGCTGAGTGAGCCATAACTTTCCTTAGTTTATTTTTTCTTTATCGGCTTTTCATACAGGTATGAAATCTATTGTGTATCGGGCATATTCCTTCACACACGTACCCATACATTTTTGCTTTTTCTTTTCCCATTTGCCCTGTGCTAGACAAGCACTCTACCAACCCACTCAAGGCTTGAGGGCATGGTAAGATCTTGTTTCAAAAAAGAAAAGAATAGAACCAATAGCACAAAGCAGGACTGAGTTCATACCCTCTTGTATGTCTTACTGCACATTATAGTAAAAGAAACAAGTAGTGTGTATCTTCTATAATACCACTTCATAGGGTTTTCTTCTTCTTCTTCCTTCCTCCTCCTCCTCCTCCTCCTCCTCCTCCTCCTCCTCCTCCTCCTCCTCCTCCTCCTCCTCCTCCTCCTCTTCTTCTTCTTCTTCTTCTTCTTCTTCTTCTTCTTTTCTTTTTCCCCTCTATTGTTTGTTTTGTGACAAGACCTTGTAAAAAAACCTTGACTGTCCCAGAACTACTTGTATAATCCAGGCTGACTTCAGACTTGTAGCAGTTCTCCTGCCTCATCCTCTCAAGTGCTGGGTTTACAGGGTATGTATCAGCTCCCTGGTGTCAAACCCTCATTATTATTATTAATTTCCCATGGGCTGCAGCACAAAGCTCATCTTTCCATACAGTTCTGCTGTTTGGCACTGGGCGGAAATCTGGACTCACTGCCGTTGGTGCAGAAGTACTGGGCCAAAGGCAGCTTATCTGCTGGGATAAGCCACAGGTACATGCCAAGCTTTGATTTCTACATCAGTAAAGCTGGGGAAAGAATCTCTCTTCCATCCGTCTCCCGGATTAGCTCAGAAGCTTGCTTAATTTTTATTTTAATTAATTAGTTTAATTTTTGTCATTTGTTTTTCTCATGCAGTGGTCCTTCTGCCTCTATCGCCCACAGGTTAGGTTTTTTTTTTTTTTGTTGTTGTTGTTGTTTTTATAAGACCTTGTCTCTAAGTAGCAATCCTCCTGCCTCAGTCTTAAGAGTGATGGGTTTCCAGGTATGCCCCACCATGCCCACCATACCAAGAAGGTAGCTGTTGATTCTTGCTGTTCTGGGTAGGCTTAGGTCCCCATGGAATGACACTTCAAAGGCCCTCAGGGTGTGTCTTTGGTTCGGCTCCTTGAGAACCTTGCTGGGGACAGAAGCAGAAACTGAATACATATGGCAGAATAAGCCACATTTATCCCTGAGGCGACAGATGAGAGGTGCTTTGTAGTGTTGAATGCTCAGTGGTCACATGGAACAGAACAGAGCAATGAAGCATGCAAGAGGAGCGGCCTTGGGAGGCCGGGAACTGTGCCAGGCTCTAGGCAGCTAGTACCATTGAGTCTTTCCGTGTCAGTTTCTCATTGACCTGAAGCTGGCTGATTTGACTGGGATGGCTGGCCTGCAAGTCCCAGGGATCCACCTGTCTCTGCCTTCTCAGCCCTGGGGTTTACAAGTGCATGCCAGCACGCTGGCTGGTTTTGTTTTGTTTGTTTGTTTGTTTAAGCTAAGTTTTAGAAATTGAAACACTTACCAACTGAACCATTTCCCCAGTCCTTGTTTCTTAGGCTAATTTTTTTTTAATTATATTTATTTATGGGATAAGGGCATATGTTCGAAATACTATGTTAGAGGACAGCATGGAGGACCCAGAGGTCAAACTCAGGTCATCTGTTGTGGTGGCACACACCTTTACCCTCTGAACCTCCTCACTTCCCTCTTCGAGTTACAGAGTCTTCTGCTGTAGCCCAGGCTGGCTTTGAGCTGAACACAATCCTCTTACTTTAGCCTATCAAACACTAGGAAGCCAGAAGAGGGCATCGGATCTCCTGGAACTAGAACTCAGAAAGTTGTGGGCTACCTAGCATGGGGTTCTGGGAACCAAGCACCAATGACTTTGTTGAGCTATCTCTCTAGCCTCCTCACCCCCACTTTTAAAATTGAAATTTCATTCATTCTCTCACCATGAAAACACAAACATTTCACCTTTAATAGATAATCTGATGTTCTATTTTCTATTTTACTGTCAGGTAACATAACTAGCTGCCTTGCTCACGGAGCCATCTTGCTTGCCTACTTATTTCAAGTTTTTGTTTTGTTTTGTTTTTCAAGACAGGGTTTCTCCATGTGTAGCCCTGGCTATCCCTGAACTTTCCTTGTAGACCAGGCTGGCCTTGAACTCACAGAGATCCACCCTCCTCTGCCTCCCGAGTGCTGGGATTAGTGGCATGTACCACCACTTCCCCAGCTCTTATTTCAGTTTTTTGTTTTTTGAGTTTTTTTTTTTTGTTTTGTTTTTCGAGACAGGGTTTCTCTGCAGCTTTAGAGCCTGTCCTGGAACTAGCTCTTGTAGACCAGGCTGGTCTCGAATTCTTATTTCCGTTTTAAGATATGTCTTAGATGGAGGCCAACCTCAGAATTATCTTTTGATTGGCATACTGGGGTCTAGGATCTTCTGGTCTCCTTTTTATAATACAGCTAAGAGAACTCTACATGTGATTTCCAGAAACTCAGCAGCTTCTGATTACGGATGTGGCTCAGTACAGCACTCACCTAGCATGTATGAAACCCTGGGTTCCATCCCCAGCACTGCATGTCTGTAATCGAGGAGGGAAGGTAGGCGGTCAGGAATTCAAGACTATCCTCAGCAACATAGTAAGTTGGAGGCTAACCTGGACCACATAGAACCCTGTCTCATAAAAGGAGAGAAAGAAGGAAGGAAAGGAAGAAAGGACGACACTTGAAGGATAAAGGATAATTAGAGAGCACGCCAGGCTCTGGTACCTTGGCAGTGATGTGTTCTGAGAATGGACAGGATAGCCTGTGGTAGGCAATAATCCAGTGAGTTTGGCTTTGGTCCGCCTGATTGTATAACACGGAGAATAATAGACAAGGTGTGCTTGCTAAGGTGGAACTTACATCATCTTACTTGCAAGTGGAGTTACAGATGGTATTGAGTCATTCGACTTTATGTCCCCTGGTCACAGCTTCAGTGTCTGTGGCCCTTCCCAGCCTGACCTCTTCCCAGAGTTCAGTCTCCACATCATCTCTTCCTGAGGTGGTTCATGTTCATAGCACCATGAACTTGTAAGACTTTGATCTTCACAGTGTGTGTGTATTGCGTGCTGCGTCTGTTGTATAAAGGTTCACAAGACCGGGTAGATACACACAGAATCTCGGTAACCTTCCCAGCACACGCATGCAATGATTGAGGGTCACCCGGGGTCAGTTTTCAAAACAGCAAACAGAGATGAAGGCCCTCAGATACACACATTGTATCAGCCAATTGTGCCAGGCACCTCTGAGGTGGGGCTGAGATAGGTACACATTCCAAACATCACAGAGTTTCCTGACCTGTGTTTGTGGTCTGGTGAAGAAGGTTATGTGCTGGCTTTGCTTACGGGTTCAGTGCCTTTCTGATTGTTTATAAAACCACAGTATCACCTGGACAGGTCCCTTATATAATGTAATTTGAGAACCGGGAGTATGGTTTAATGGAGGAGAGTGTCTGTCATGGGTTTGCTCGCTGGTATTTCGTGTGTGTGTGTGTGTGTGTGTGTGTGTGTGTGTGTGTATGTGTGTGTGTGTGTGTACATTTGCCGTGGTATGTGTGCAGAAGGCAAAGGACAACATTGTGAAGTTGATTCTTAATTATGTAGATCCTGGGGATTGAACTCAGCTCTTCAGACTTGGCAACAAGCACCTTTTCTCACCGACCCGTCTCAGTGGCGCTGGAACACTTGCCTGCTGTGTTGGAAGGTCCTGGGTTCCATCCGCAGTGTGATAACGCTAAATCAAGTTCTTTATGACCTGGAGTTCACACAGTTCTTTAGCAGCCATGAGCTGCCACCAACATGGTCTCTGTTCCTGACAGTGGCCCAGCCATCTTTCTGTTCCCGGCCCCCAGAGTTCTCAAGGACAAATGCTACCGTCCCCTTTCCCTTTTATTCCGGGTCTGCAGCTGCCATTACATCTTGTCTGGTTTTGGTCTTCAAATCTTTTCTGTGATTGCATGGTCTTACAGTAGCTGTTGAGTTGGTCCTCAAATTGACCTCTTTTTTTAAAAAAAGTATTTTTATTTGTTATTATTAGAGTGGATACACCTGTGTGTTTACGATGCACGTGTGTGAGTGTGTGCCATAGCATAGGACAGCTTTGGAGAACCAGGCTCTCCTTCCATCTTTACATGGATCCCAGGGATCAAACTCAGATTGCTAGACTTACAAGCAGGTTTCTTTACTCACTGAGTCATCCTGATGCCCACTCTGCTTTCTTTGAGATAGGATTTTGCCATGTTCCAGGCTGGCCTGGAATTCATAATTCTCTGCTTCTCCCCACCCACTTTCCAAGATCTGTCCATGGTACCATTGCTAGATTGATTTCCCCCCCCCCATAGTTTTAAAGATTTATTTTTATTTTTATGCGTTTTGCCTGCATGTAGGTATGTGTACCACGATGTGTACCTGGTTCTGGTAGAGCAAGAAGAGGGTGTCAGATCCCTTGGAACTGGAGTTATAGGCAGTTGTCAGCCACCACATGGGTGCTGGAACGTGAACCTGGGTCCTTGGCGAGAGTGGTACATGCTCTGATTGATCTTGAAGACTGTTGTTGTTGTTGTTTCTTCTTTATTTATTGAGATAGGGTCTCACATAGCCCAGGCTAGTCTTAAACTTGCTCTGTAGCCAAGACTGCCTTTGAAGGGCTGATCCTCCTGCCTTCACCTCTCGGGTACTGGGATTACAGGCACTTCCTGCCGTGCCTCACTTGGATGCTGCTCTTTCCCACCCCTTGTCCACTTTGCTTAAGAATTTTTGTGCATCCAGAGGCAGAGGCAGGTGGACCTCTGTGAGTTTGAAGCCAGTCTGGTCTACAAAGTGAGTTCCAGGACTTCTAGAGCTGTTACACAGAGAAACCCTGTCTCCAAAAACAAAAACAAAGATTTTTGTGTATGTGTTTTCAGGGAGGTACTGGAGGCATGAAATCGAGGACTCATGTGTGCCAGTACATTCTCTACCTTTAATCCATATCCCCAGCCTTGCTCAAGAGTTTAAACCACTCTCCTTATCTGCTGAGTACATGTTTTTTTTCTGTGTTTACCTTTTATTAAGTAGCCAGTAACCAAAGGAGTCTAGCCAGACATGTAGCTTATTTCTGTAATTCTAGCCCTTGACTGAGGTAGGAGGACTGCGAGTCAGAGGCTGGCCTGGAGTACATAGTTAGACAGACAGTGTCTCATGACGTGAAATGAAAACTTTGTACCCCAGTGGCAATATAGTTGGAATGGTAGGTGAGTTCAGTGAGAGCAGAGAACTTGCAGTTATCTCTGTGAGGATAAGCCAGTGCCCAGAGCAGCACCAGATATAGGCGGATAGCACTCAGTTGATAGTATAGAGGGTGTAATGAATGAATATGATCATTCTCCCAAGAATATTGCTCATCTTTATCCTGTGTTTTGACTGAGCCCAGACGTCCAATTAAGATTGTTATTCTAAGGTATAGTAGCTATAAAATTTTATTTTTATTATTTTATTTATTTAGAGGCAGGGCTTTGCTGTGTAGCCCTGGCTGTCCTGGAACTCTCGCTGTAGACCAGGCTGACCTTGAACTCAGAGATCAGCCTGCCTCTGCTTCCAGAGTGTTGGGATTAAAGACGTGTGCCACCACTGCCCAGCTATTTTTAGTTTTTATATTAAAATTGTGTGCATGCATGTATATGTACATGTGAGGGCATCAGATCCCCTGCAGCTGGAGTTACAGGTGGTGTGAGCTAGCAAATGTGGGTGCTGGAACCAAAAAAAAAAAAAAAAAAAGCTGGGTGGTGGTGGCGTACGCCTTTAATCCCAGCACTCGGGAGGCAGAGGCAGACGGATCTCTGTGAGTTCGAGGCCAGCCTGGTCTACAAGAGCTAGTTCCAGGACAGGCTCCAAAGCCACAGAGAAACTGTCTCGAAAAACCAAAAAAAAAAAAAAAAAAATGTGGGTGCTGGGAAGTGAACTCAAGTCATCTGAGAGCTGAACCTGGGTCCTCCGGAAGAGCAGCGTGTGCTCTTAACTGCTGAGCTGGGTATTTTGTCTGCGTATATGTTTATGTCTGTATACTACATGTGCGCAGTGCCTTATGGGACTAGAAGAGAGCATCAGAACCCTGGAACGGGAGTTACAGTTATGAGGTGCCATGTAGGTCCTGGGAATCAAGCCTGGGTCCTCTGCAAGAGCAGCAAGTACTCTTAACCACTGAGCTAGATCTCTGGCTTCCCATCTTGGGTTTTTTTTTTTGACACATGGTCTCTCATTGGCCTGGGGCTTACCACTGAGGTTAGACTGACTGACCAATGAGCTCTAGAGACCCCTCCAGCCTGTAACTCCTGCTCCAAGGGATCTCACGGCCTCTCCTGGCCTCCCTGGACACTTGAACTCACACACATACGCATAGTTGAACATGAAATAAATAGTTTAAAAAGTACTACTTTAAATAGAGAATGTGAATTGAGCACTCTTTACACGGGTCCTGGGGAGGGGACCCAGGTCCTCGTGTTCACAAGGCAAGCAGTTTACTGACTGAGTCCCCCTAGCCCCAGCTCTTTAATCTCATCTAGTGTTACAGGGGTTTGCATAATGTCAGACTTCTCTCTCCATTTCTCACTGATGTTCCCATCTTACATAACCACACTAAAATGATCCAAAACCGGAAGTAGTGCTGGTACAGTGATTAAGTCAGACTCTGACAGACTCCTTTGTGAAGGGCCAGATAGTACATTCTCGAAACTTGTGTGCTGTAATGTCTGACAGCTGAGCAACTGTTGTTTTATTTAGCAAGAGGCAGCCGTAGGTGGTGTGTGAGTGAATGGGTATGGCTGTGCATTCCATAAAAGTTTTTGAGCAAGTAGGCAGTGGGCTTTGAACACAGGCCAGAGCCTGCTAACGCCTGGAGATGCCCCACTAGAATGGCAGCCCGTTCTCAGCTCTAAACTTCTGCTGTGATGGCTAATCTTTACTGTCAACTCCTTAGACTCTAGGGTGCCCAGGAGATGGGCCTCTGGATATGCCTGTGAGGCTTATCTTATGTCATAGATGTGGAATGACCCATCTTGACTGTGGGTGAGTCTGTTCCATCGTGGGGCTGGAGAGATGGCTCAGTGGTTAAGAATGTTTACTGCTCTTGCAGAGGACCTGAATTTAATGCCCAGCAACCATATCAGGCGGCTCACAGCAGCTTGTAACAAGAGCTCCAAGTGACCTCACAGCCTCTTCTGACCTTGAACACCTGAACTCGTGCACACATGACCACACATATACACATAATTTAAAATAAAATAAATGCACGTTTTTTAAATGCTACTTTAAAATGGAGACAGAGAACTGAACACTGCATTCATTTCTGTCTTCCGATTATGGGCATATTTGACTAGCTGCTTCACTGTGTAGCCCGGGCTGGCCTTGAACCCGTGCTGATCTGCCTGCATCAAACTCCCAGGTACTTAGACTAGAAGCCTGAGTCACCACACTGAACTAGTTACCTGGTTTTCTAGCTGGCCTTTGTGTTTGCCATCCTATATCTTTGTCACCTGCCATCTTGTATTCCTTTGGTCAAGAAACACACCATGGCAGCTGATTTTAGACTCACCCAATCAGGAGCTAGGCCTCCTTATCTGGCCTATGTATTTTGGACTAGGAGTATCTTCCCCCAAGAAAGGTAAAAGTCACACTCTGGCTTGGTCTGTCCTTTCTTCTGGGTCACAGGTTCCTGGCCTCCTTGAACTGCTCTCTGAAGTTCATAGCTGACTTTCTTGCTCTCCTAGGCTCCTGTCTCTCCACAGTATAAGTATGCCTTAACCATGAAGGGCTGCTGGGAAGTCATTGCTTTTTCAAAGTTAATTTGACAGTAAGTCAGAAGCCTTAGAAATACTTTGGTTCATATTTGTGTGTGTTTGTATGAGTGTGGTGTACTTATATACGTGTGTGCATTTGTGTTTGTGTATCTCACTGTGTTTCTGTGTATGTGTGCACAAATGTGTTTGTATGTACAAGTGTCTCTATATGTATATGTGTATATGTATATGTGCTACTGTTTGTATGTATTTCTGTGTGTCTGAGCATGTATGTATGGACATGTGTCTCTGTTAATGTGTATGTTCATGTATGTGCCTCTTTATATGCATGCATATATGTGTGTATCAGTGTGTCTATATCTGTGTGTCTGTATGTATGTGCATGTGTGTGTGCGTCTGTCTGTCTGTCTGTGTCTGTGTGTGTGTGCGTCTGTCTGTCTGTGCCTCTGTGTGTGTGTCTGAGAGACAGAGTGAACTGATGTTGGGGACGGAGCCCAGGGCCTCACGCAGTATCCAGTCACTGAACTTTACCCTTCCATCTTTGTTTTCTACATAAATTTCAGGCCGTTTTCTCCCATAACCACAGTGCAGCGCGTCCACATCAAGAGAAGAGCGCTGTGCATGAGTGTCAAGTCACAGCCCGTCATTTCTGTAGAGCAGACGTCTGCTTTCCAGTCTAAGGTCACTCGCCAGACCTAATTTACTATTCATCCCCTTTGATGTGGAGGAGCTTTTCCTTTGTCTTTCACGACCTTGACATTTTTCAGAAAATAGGGCCGTGTTTTTGTGGTCAGTTTGGATTCATGTGGTGCCTTCTCATGGTAAAATTCCAGTTAGGTATGCCACTGCTGGGCTGCTCTGCCAGCCTTTGTCTGCCGGTTGTTTTCAAACTAGCCATGTTCTCAGCTGTGAAATTCTCCCCTTTGTTAGTTTATTTTTTGAGTCAGGGTCTCCCTACATAGCCCTGACTGTCCTGGAACTCACTCTGTAGACCAGGCTGGCCTCTAACTCACAGAGATCTGTCTGCCTCTGCCTCTTGAATGCTGGGATGAAAAGCGTGTGCACCACCATGTCAGGTTTCAGATTTCCCTTTGTTGTCAGGAATCTTATTAATCATCAGCGGTCTGTGTGGGGGCCGGAAGTTGATGTCTGCTGTCTTCTTTGGTGGCTCTCTGCTTTGCTTTTGGAGTCAGGGTCTCTCATTGAACCTGGCTCCTCAGTTGGCTACCCTTGCTGGCCGTTTATCCCCCAGCATCCTCTTGTCTCCCCCCAGTGCTGAGACTGCAGGCCCGCATTGCCAAGTCCAGCCTCTTACATGTTACACAGTCAGCACTTTCCCTGGTGCTACAAGCTCTAGTGCTCATGGTTGGTCACAGCAGTCACAGCTTGTGATTCAGGTATGGCTTTTTGTCTCCCCGTGAATCGTGGATTGGAAGCTGAGCCTCTGCTGTCCTGATGTTGGCATTTTGGTAGGGGTGACTATTGTAGATGACTGAGTCACTGAAGGTGCTACCTTCAGGAAAAATGTAAAAATAGATTTATTTTATTTTTAAACTACGTGTGTGGGTATATGTCGGCGGAATCCAGAAGAGGGTGTTGGATCCCCTGGAGCTGGAGTTACTGGGATGATAGACCTGAGCAAGAGGGAGATAATCTGATCATTCTGTGATTCATCCCTGGCTGTCTGATGGACAGTTGTCACGTGTTTGGGCAGTCTTCCTATGAGAGGCTGCAGTTTATCATTGTTTTCAATGGCGGCATAGCATTTGGTTGTTTATGTTGGAACCAGAGGCATCCAGGGTGAGCATGCTGCCAGGCCGAGTAGGAGACACCTTCCAAGCAGAGAATCACTGCATCCAAAAGCCCTCTCTCTCTTTCTCTCTCTCCCTCCCCATAAGGACATAGCTTTAGAGCTAGACATGAGGACTCAGGCCAGGAGCCCCAGCATTTGAGAGCAAAGAGTACTTGCCTATAGTATTCTTCAGTGAGGGGCTGAGATCTTGATTACTTGCCTAGTTTTGGGTACTTGTCAAGTATTTATTTCTTTATCTTTTACCTTTATTTATTTGTTTCATTTATCTCAGTGTGTCTAAATGAGTGTGGGTGTCCTTGTGCCACAGCCTGCATGTGGCAATCATAGGGGTCTGTTCTCTCCTGCTGCCCCCAGTGTGGCCCAGGGATGGAATGGGTGTAAGTGCTCTCACCCACTGAGCCATCTTGCCCACTGAAGTGTGTCTGAGAACAAGTACTGTATCTAGGCATGGTGGTGCATGCCCTTAGTCCCAGTGCGTGGGAGACAGAGGCAGGCGGATCTCTCGAGCTCAAGGCCAGCTTGGTTTACAGAGTGAGTTCCAGGATAGTCAGGGCTATACAGAGAAACCTATCTCAAAAACCAAAACAAAGCAAAACAACAACAAAACAAGTCAATGTGTAACTAAGTATGTCAATCAGCCTTTGGTAGGGGAATGTGTCTGAATGTATATGTACTATATGTTTTTTATTTACAGGGTAGGGGGCAGGAAAGGTAAATTGTAAAGAGAAAATGACCCACATAGGGTGAGAGTCTGGCTGGAGTTTTTATTCTTAAACCTGTAATTTTTTTTTTTAAGGGAAAATGTCGTATGTGAGGTCAGAGGACAGCTTGTGGGAATGGGTTCTTTCCTTCCACCATGTGTGTCCCCAGAATTATTTGAGCTCATCAGACTTTTTCCTTGCAGGCTGGAATCTGTAACTTCTGATCAAAGGGAGGGGCACTTAGCTTCAAGGGGGCGACCCACATGTGGAGGTTGGAATGTCACTCAGCAGAAAGGGTGGGTGCTGGGGACGGAAGGACTGCTGCCTGGAATTCCTTCCTGTTCGTCGAGAGGAGCAGGTTCTTTGTTCCTGGAGATTCAGCAGGGCACGAAAAGTCCCTAATGCAAACGCTCTGAAGGCAGGGGGCTGGACAGTCTGTTTATTTCCCCTGTGCAGCCTCTTAGAGCGGGAAGCCTGGCTCTGAACATGGCACGCACAGGCTGTTTCGGGGGCTGGTGTTTCATTTTTGTTTTGGTTATATTTTTGTTGTTGTTGTTATTGGTGTGTGTGTGTGTGTGTGTGTGTGTGTGTGTGTGTGTTGCCTGTAGAGGCCAGGAGAGGCCATTGAATCCTGGAACTTGAGTTACAGGTTGTTGTGAGCTGCTCAACATAAGGATAACAAACACGTCCTCTGCAGGAGCCGTGCATGCTCGTAACCACTGAACTGGCTCACCAGCCTCCCCTGGGACCCATGTTTTAACTAAAGAAGTTAGTGTCTAGCCGGGCGGTGGTGGCGCACGCCTTTAATCCCAGCACTCGGGAGGCAGAGACCAGCCTGGTCTACAAGAGCTAGGTCCAGGACAGGCTCTAGAAACTACAGGGAAACCCTGTCTCGAAAAAAAAAAAAAAAAAAAGAAGTTAGTGTCTTTTTCTTCTACCCTTCCTGAGCCCTTAGGATCTGCCATGGGCTTATGTGTCACTGTGCCCATTGCTTGCCCTGTCTTCTAAGCCCTTTGTTTCCTGCGCAAGGTCTTACTCTAGCCCAGCTGACCTAGAACTCACTCTGTAGCCCAGATTGCTTCAACTCAAAGCGATCTTCTTCCCTCCGCCTCCCAAGCACATTTTGTCTAGTTTGCTCTTGTTTAACTGTGAATATAGGAAAGATTAGGGATGGATGGATGGATGGATGGATGGATGGATGGATGGAGAGAGTGATAGGGAGGTTCCTTTTGTTTGTGTGTGTATGTGTGCTCATGTCTACCCAGTGGTGTTTCTCACATACCATCTGTCCTGTTTTCTTGCACATGCATGTGCGCCCCAAGGAGGCCAAAAGAGGGTGTCAGATCTCCTGGAGCTGGAGTTACAGGCATTTGAGAGCTGCTTGACATGGGTGCTGTGAACCTTCCTGGTCCACTGGAAGGGCAGGAAGTGTTTCTAACCACTGAGCCATCTCTCCAGCCCTTATACTTTGTTTTTTGATAAGGCTCTTTCACAGGCTTGGAACTTGCCAAGTAGGCTGATTGGCCAGGGAGCACCCTGTGCTGAGATTACAAATAAGCTGATTGGCCAGGGAGCACCCTGTGCTGAGATTACAAGTAAGCTGATTGGCCAGGGAGCACCCTGTGCTGAGATTACAAGTAAACTGATTGGCCAGGGAGCACCCTGTGCTGAGATTACAAGCTTAGACAACCATAAGCAGCGCTTTTCATTTGTTTTTTGTTTTGTTTGCTTGTTTATTTGTTTGTTTTTTTTAAGACAGGGTTTCTCTGAGTGGCCCTGCCTGTCCTGAAACTCACTCTGTAGACTAGACTGGCCTCGAACTCACAGAGATTCACCTGCCTTTGCCTCTCAAGTGCTGCAATTAAAGGCATGCATCACTACTGCCAGGCTTTGTTTTATATTTTTTTTGTTTTGTTTGTTTGTTTTTTGCTTTTTGAGACAGGGCCTCTCTTTGTAGCCCTGGCTGGCTTGGGATTCACTGTGTAGACCAGGCTAGCCTCAAACTCCCAGATATCCTCCTGCCTCCACCTCCTGAGTTTTGGTATTATTACAGATGTACACCACATGTTGGGCTTATGCAGTGCCGGGGATGGGACCAAGGGCTTCCTGTACCCTGGGCAAGTGCTCTACTTACTGAGCCACACCACCAGCCCTAGCCCAAGCCCACCCCTTCCTCTGAACTTGGTTAACTGCATGTGTGGACAAAGACTGATTTCTGCTAAGTCATGCATGCTTTCACTGGTGCTTCTGGTGGCCACCTTCCCCTTAGCCACGTGTCAGTCATACGGTTCCAAATTAAGCCCTGTTATGTGGGGGAAAGGCCACCATTGGTCACTTGGCTAAAAAACGTTCTCTGGGATGCTAAAGTCCAGTCCAGGCAGGATTGGCAAAGGAGCTATAGACACCGAACTTCCTGCAGTACTTCTCATCCGGGCACTGCTCACCCAGCTCTCCTGTGTCATTGGGGCTCTAAGACCTCTAAGGTCCCTTGGTCTGGCCTTAGACTTTTGTCAAAGCTCAAGTCTACCCCGTCCTTCCCGCCCACAAATGCTGCCTCTGGCTCCTCACTCAAGTCTCACCATATCCCAACCAGTCTGACTAGTTTGTGCTTCCTGGTCTGTCAGTAAAGACGTGCAGACAGACCCAGCTAGTCTGGAACTTGCTATGCCGTCCAGGTTGGCCTCTGGCAGTGTTTGGTGTGCGCCATCACCCTCTTCCCCACCTAGATTGTCATCTTAGTATTTGCCTATTTTGGATTTCAGGTGATCAGTCGCTTCCAGTGAGACGTTATAAGAAAGTCATCAGTTGTATAATCAAGTGGATTTTTTTAAATGTGGGACCTTCCTGGATGAGGGGTTGTAACTCAGTACACATTTGCCTAGAATTCTCCAGTGAGCGATTGGAGGGGTAGCTGAGTGACACAGTGCTTGTCACAAGGCCCTGGGTTCCAATCCTAACAAAAAAGAGGGGTTTTCTTTGTGCTTATGTCTAGGTCTGAAACTCTGTCGGAACTGTGGTTTGAGCTCAGAAAAAGAGAGTATTTTTGTTGTTGTTTTTGACATTTTAAAATTATTTATTCCTATTTTATGTGCACTGGGCTTTTTTTGAGGGTGTCTGTTTGAGGGTGTCGGATCCCTTGGAACTGGAGTTACAGATAGTTGTGAGCTGCCATGTGGGTGCTGGGAATTGAACCTGGTCCTCTAGAAGAGGAGCCAGTGCTCTTAACTGCTGAGTCATCTCTCCAACCCAGTTTTTGTTTGTTTGTTGGGGGGATGTATATGTGTGGGGGCGTTATTGTTCTTTTAAATGGAATGGAGATTTTATTTCACTGTTAACTCCTTTTTTCCCCCTAGTTTTTTGAGACAGGATTTCTTTGTGTAATAATAGTCCTGGCTGTCCTGAAACTCACTTTGTAGACCAGACTGACTCAGAGATATCTACTTGCCATTGCCTCCCAAATGCTGAGATTAAAGGCATGCACCACCACTGCCCTCCTCACTCTTGACTATCCAGAAATTGTATAAAAACAATTTGACATTACTTACAATTTATACCATTTTTGTTTTGTTTGATTGACTTTATTGCAATATAATCTTTACAGGTAATTTTAGATTAATATTGTTTAAAAAATAATAATCAAGGCCATGCGTGGTGGCATACACCTTCAATTCCAGCACTCACAAGGCAGGTGGATCTCTGAGTTTGAGGCTAGCCTGGTCTACAGAGTAAATTCCAGGACTGCCAAGAGCTGTACAGAGAAACTATATCTCAGAAAAAAAAAATCAAGTTTACAGCAAAAACAACTTTCCAGAGTCATTCAGTGTTTACTAAAGTTGCTGAAGCCAGTCATTCAGAGAGGCCTCCATCAGACACAGAACACAAGATAACCAGACCAGTGCTGCGCTGCAGCTCAGATGGCAGAGGACTTGCCGAGCGTGCAAGAAGCTCTGGACTCAGTCCCCAGCACCACATAAACAAGACATCTCACGCTTTTGATCCCAGCACCCAAAAGACAGAGGAAGACCAGAAGTTCAGAGCCAGCCTGGGCTACACTAAACTTTACCCATGCCATGCTGTTAAGCTGCTGCAGAGAGGGACAGGCTGGATATTCAGCTCCTGGATCTGAGATCTGTAGACCGCATGGACAGTGGTGAAGTTGAGAGAGCCTATAGAGCACTGTATTGATCGCCATGATGGTGGCACCGCAGCTTAAACACTCTGAGTGCAGTGCTTGCAGACAGGACGGGTGTGATAATCACAGCCTGTTTTCACAAACCTGGAAAATTTGTCTAAGGCTGTCCTTGAACTCACAGACATCTGCCTAGTTCTGTCTGCCAAGTGCTGGGATTAAAGGTTCCACTGCCTAACTTGAGACCCTGTTTTGTTTTGTTTTTAATCCAGGATACGATTTTTAAAAATCACCGTATCCAAGTACCAGGAAAACCTGAGCTTGAACGAGAAAAGGTAATGGGCAAATGCCAACAGGAGGCGCCAAACAGATCGTAGAACTGATGAAAATGACAGAGGGAGCCAGGTGTATCTGGGGCTAGTCTCAGCTACATACTGAACTTGAGGCCAGCCTGGGCTACATGAGACATTCAAAAAACAAAGGAAAAAAGAACTGGGATGACAGTTGCCTAGTGTGCACGAGACCCTTGGCTCTGCCCCATGTTTCTGCTGCTGTGTTAAAACTCTCCAAACAAAGGCAGTTTGGGGGGGCAGCGTTCATTTTACCTTACAGTTCACACACAGCCCGTCATTGACAGAAGTCAGGGCAGGAACTCAGGCAGGAAACCAGAGCAGAGACCTGGAAGAACACTGCTTCCTGGCTCGATTGCTTGCTCATGCTTCACTAGCTTTCTTACCTGCCCAGTACAACTGCCAAGAGAATGGTGCTGCCCACAGTGGGCTGGGCTCTCCTCTATCAATCAGCGATCAAGACTGTTTCCCATTGCCATGCCCAGGGGCCAATCTGATCTAACAGTTCCTCAATGAAGGCTTTCCTCTCAGATGGCTGGCTGTAGGCTAGGTTAGCAGAACAATTAAAGCTAACTAGAACTGGTTCATTCCATCCTCAGCACTGAGCCACAGAGAGGAGTTGAATAGTCATTTAATGAGCCTGAAGATAGACCCTTGACTCTCCAGTCTGAACAAGAGGAAAACTGGATTTATGTTGGAAGAGGGAGCCTTAGAGTCTTGTGGGAGCAAGAATAAGTCTTTAAGGGAACTGGAGAGAAGGCTCATTTCAAGAGTGCTTGCACCCACATCAGCCAGTAACATCAGCTCCAGGGGAATCCTACACTGCTTCTGGACTAGCAGGTGCCTGCTCCCACATTGCATGTACATATACATATACATATATACATTCAAACACACACACACACACATATACATGCATTTAAAAAATAGGACTTAACCCAGAAGTGGAAGAGAGAGGTTGGGCAGGCAGGCAGGCAGGCAGGCAGGAAAGAAGGAAGAAAGGAAAGAAAGAAGGAAAAAGTTCAGCAAAGTCATGATTAAAAAGAACCCCAAAGTAGCAAATGACATAAACTGACATTTGAAAAAGCTATTAGAGTGGGTGGTGGTGGCGCACACCTTTTTCTCACACTCGGGAGGCAGAGGCAAGCGTATTTCTGTGAGTTCAAAGCCAGCCTGGTCTTTAGTGTGAGTTCCAGGACAGCCAGGGCTGTTACACAGAGAAATCCTCTCTTGAAAAACCAAACCAAACCAAACAAACAAACAAACACTGCAGCTACTATAACTGAATCAAAAAGCCCCAACCCAAAGAAATCCACACCAACAGCACACTGGAGAACTCCCGTAAGAGGAAGGCCCAGTACCACACCAACAGCACATGGGTTCAAATGCCAGCCTTGCTGGACAGCCTGGCCACAGCTCCCAGTCAGCCTTGCAGGCAGGTTGCCTTGGGGAACAGTTTTTCTGAAAACCTTTGGCAGGAGAACTGTTCATTAGGCAATAGTGTAATTTGTTTCCTTAAAGTTTTCAGCCCTCTGGAAGCCTCCAGACCTTGGCAGAGTTTTGTGAGCTGAGCAGTCGGACCCTCTTTCCTCCCTGAAACTGCAGGGTGGACACCAGGCCCCTTGTCTAGGCATATGTGAGCTGTTAATGACTGCTATTATGCTATTTATAGTGACCACTGTTCTGCACCAGACAGTGCTGCTTGCCTCTCTCTTCTTTACTGTTTTTGTACAAGTGACTGACTCATCCTGCATTGAGTGCCGGGTTGCCTGAATCTTTTATATTGACCAGAAGTTGCAAAAATGCTCAGTGGATGATGACCTTGTACTCCAGTGTCATAAACAGTCTCCTGGGGAAAGAGAGAATCTTTCTGGTATTAAAACAAAACAAAACAACCAACCAAACAAAAAAAACCGTCTTTTAATCCCAGCACTTGGGATGCAGAGGCTGGTGGATCTCTGTGAGGTCGAGGCCAGCCTGGTCTTCAGAGCAATTTCCAGGACAGCCAGAACAGCATAGAGGAAGACCTTGTCTCAAAACAACAACACCAAAAATTTTAAATTCATTTCTAAGTATGTCAGTTTGTTTGTGTGACAGTACAGATCTGGAGATCAGAGGACAACCTGCAGGAACCAGGTCTCGTCTATCGTGTGGGTCCTAGGAATCGTACTCAGGTCTCTAAGATTGGCAGCAAGTGCCTTTACCCACTGAGCTGTTCCAAGGGCCTGAGCCCTTGTGTTTTTGCCTCTTAGACTCTTTAGGAAACTGGCGAAGCCCCCACCAGCATCCACTAGCATGAATAGGAAATAAGTGGGCTGTCTACCTTGCATTCAGAGATCTCTTGTGTCTCCTTGCTAGGGTAGAAGGCATGAGCCATCATACCTGGATTAATTTTCTGAGATTGGCTGAATCACAGACATGGAACCTACAACTTCAGAGGGTTAACCACACACTTTGTCTTGATCATTAATCTTCCTCCTTTCACCAGCTGGCCAGTTTCCACAACCCTAGAAAGGCAAAGATGGCAACTCTGCTCCAGGGAAGGGTAGACAAGTTGGACAGCCTAATTATTGACTATTCATGCTAGTGAATGTTGATTGAAATAGCTCAGTGAGTCTACACGGCTGCACCACCAATCCTGCCTACTTCTCTTGAGTTCAGAGTCAAAACCATATATTCTACCAAGTGGTGGTAGTGGGGCACACCTTTAATACCAGCCCTCAGGAGGCAGATGCAGGTGGATCTCTGTAAGTTTGGGGCCAGCCTGTTCTACAGAGTGAGTTTCAGGACAGCTAGGGCTGTTACACAGAGAAACCCTGTCTCAACATCCGTCCCCCCACCAACCAAAAAAGACCACAGATTCCTGCCCAGCTGAAGAAATGAAGGAGGGACAAAGATAAATGGTTAAACAAGAAGAAGAGTCTTTTGAGTCAGGGTCCCGTAGCCCAGTCTGTCCTTGGAAGACTTTGAACTCCTGATCCTTCAGTGGCCACCTACTGGGATAAGTGTGTGTGCCTGGTTACTTTTTTATTGTTCCTTCTCTCCAGGACAGTGACAGTGTTGGCCAGATGTGTTAGGTCCGCTAGGCACTGCGATAGAATACCTGACAAAGCTGCGGAAAGGAGCAGTTTGTTTTGGTTCACGGTCATGGATGCAGTCCGTCATGACGGGAGGACATGATGGGAGCTTGAGACATTGGCTCACAGTGCATCCATAGGAGAGAAGAGAGCCGGAGGAATGTTGGGATTCAGCTTCTTTCTCCCTTTTCACTCAGCCCAGGACTCCAGCCCATGGAATATTACTGTCCATGTTTGAGGTGTCTTCCCGCCTCATCTAACCTTATCTAGGAGCTTCCTCACAGATTTGTTCAGAGATTTGTTTCCATGGTGTTTCTGAATACTGTCAAGTTGGCCATTGGTATTAGTCACTCCAGGTGTGGTGGTACACATCTGTAACCCCAGCATTCAGGAGCCTGAGGTAGGAGGATCTCCCCTTTGGAGCCAGCCTGAGCTACACTGTTAAAAATGAAAAAAATAATAAAAGGACCTCTATGTAGGGAGTAGTCTGACCATCAGAAGCCCCTTTTGGCGGGCTGAATGTGATTTGGGGGCTTAGGAGTATACCAGTGTCCTTGTGCTCAAACACTGCCATCTTCAGAACTGCCCACGAGGAAGGCACCTCTTTAGAGCTGTGCGGTCAGCCTTGTGACTTGGAATTGTGAGCATCTGTCTACCTTTCTGGGTAGCAGGGGTCTGGCTTGTCAATACTGCCTGCTGCTTCTCAGAGGGGTACAAGTGTGGGCTTCTTTCTCTGTGTTAGCATCTCAATCCCGAGCAGACCTTTGTTGGCTACAGCTGGCTCTGAATGTCTGTTTCATCCCAATTCTGTGAGACAGATTTTCCTAGAATCCTCCGTCAAAGCAGGGCCTAAACGCCTCTTGGTCTGATTTTGTGAGCATTGACAGAAGGTGCGTGGGCTTGTCAAAGACCGAGACAAGGTTGGACAGACACAACCAGCCCTGAATATGTAGTGTGGTTGAAATATTTAATACAGTGTTCTTAAGGACAACAGAGTTAAATTTGTCCTTTAGTGTCAGATACCCGAGGATGAAGGCCAGGGGCGTGGTCTAGAAGTACAGCCCTACAGCACCACAGTGGAACTCCCTATGAGGCTGGAGCTCTGTTCAACCTTAGAGCCTGCCTAGAATCTCAGCGAGGGACTGGAGATGTGCCTCAGTGGTAGAGCACTTATCTACCACATGGGAAGCCCCGGGGTGGAAAGGCCCGGGTTCTGTCCCAGCTGTTGGAAAAGCATGTCTAAAATCTGAGGAGGAGGCTGATTCCAGTGGGCTATAGAATGAAAGAACAGATAATCTCAGATTGAGGCTGACCCAGTGTTTTCCTTGAGGCTCTGACAGCAAACGGAAGCTGACAGGAAGCCACTTCAAATGGCTTGAGTTGCTGAGTTGTGACTCAGGCATTTCTGGCTCAGTCACAGGACTGTGGGGAAATAGAAGGAGTGGCCTGCTCAGGGTTCAGGCCCTCCTGCTGTTCAGCTGTGCCTCAGATAAGCTCTGCCTACCTGCCAGCTCTCCATGACCAGCCCAGGTTCAGTGTCTCCCCAGGACTGAGAACTGAGGAAGACTTTCCTTAGGCTTGCAGCTTATTGCAGAGTGAGGATGGAGACTAAGACATGGAGGGCGGGGTGCAGGAGATTCCAGGGCTGCATTTCCAGTTGGCCTCTCCCTCCGGGTCACCTGAACAGCATTTCGTTCTCTTAGCAATGCTGGGTGACTTCCCGTGTAATGCAGAGATGGTTCTCTATTTTACAATGATGTGAAAAGTCAGCATTTTAGTATCTCATAGGTTTTTAGGGAGGTGATTTTGTCCAGCAGACCATGGAAGTGTTTTGAGCCTATCTCACGACATCAAGATATTATAGTATTTGCTGGCTGTATTAAATAACGTGTGTGTGTGTGTGTGTGTGTGTGTGTGTGTGTATACACACGAGAGAACAACTCAAGAATTGTTCCTCAGAAAGCCAACTACCTGGCTTTGAAACATGGTCTCTCATTAGCCTGGAGCTCAACAATTAGGGCAGGCTGCCTGGTCAGCAAGCCCCAGGAGTCCTCCTGCCTCTTATGTCCCCAGCACTGGGATTACCACCATACATGGCTTTAGAAGTTTTATTTTTATTTGTGTATGAGTGAATGTCTGCTAAAGCACCAGTGTAGGGGTCAGAGGACAGCTTTCAGGAGTCCATTCTCTTCTTCCACTGCCCAGCCTTTGCGGTAAAGTAGTTATCTCTCTACTGGGGTCTTCACCCATCACTTGTGGAGTTGTACAGGGGTCTCTGCAAACAGCATGACCAGCGGAGTGACAATCCAGGGAAGCCAAGAGAATATGGTTCAACGCCACTCAGTAGCCGGTGTTGGTTCAAGCTTCAGGCAGCTTATTTTCAGCAGAATACAATTTGGAAGAAAGTTTCATGGTGATAATTAACTCAATCCATGTGCTCAGCAAAGCTTAAGACACGATTATATTCAGACTTTTGTAAACTACAAGTGACGTCTTCCATAAAGATAGGTTCTTTAGATTTAAACTAAGGGAGCAGGCTCAAGGTAAGCAATGATAAGGTCTCTAGAAGGATAATATTGTAGATCGACTGAGATAAATAATAAACGTAAGAGTCGGGGAGCCAGTGTGCCCTGTCCATACACAGCACAGAGGTCACCAGGCCAGTACATCCATTCACAGCCTTCTGGGCAAAATCCAGGTTATATATCTTTCCCTTTGAAGAGACAGCCGTGTGTGTTTAGACTTCCTGGTTCCCTTGGTGCTAGACTGTGAGCACAAGGACCTCCACGTTTCCTACAGGTTGGAGATGCTCAGGGACACTGTCACCCCATGACTTCCATTCTCATTGTTGGCTAAGGGGCTCAACCTACCCTGGGTGGAGCTGACACCATCTAGGTAGTTTCAGTGTTGGCTCTTTCCTAGGCTGTAGCTGCTGGACTGAAACCTTGCTGAGTCAGCCCATGCAGCCCTCACGCTGAAGTGTTCAGATGGGCACTTCTGCCAGCCCCAGGGCCACTCTACCCCTCCTCACTGACACCTGCTGTTTCTCTCTCCTGACAGTTCTGTCACTGACATGGGGGATTCTCACAAAGACACCAGTGCCACCATGACTGAGGCAGTGGCCGAAGAAGTGTCTCTTTTCAGCACGACGGACATGGTTCTGTTTTCTCTCATCGTGGGGGTCCTGACCTACTGGTTCATCTTTAGAAAGAAGAAAGAAGAGGTGCCAGAGTTCAGCAAGATCCAAACAACGTGAGTGGTGTCCCTCAGAGTCCCCTTGGTCACCCCGTTTGCTGGGCATCCTTGGCACTTTGTCCTTCTTGGCTGTTCCCTGTTTGGGGTTTGACTTTGGGGTGCGACCCTACGGGTAGATAGATGCTTTAAGTCTTCTTTAGTAATAAGACATCGTGCACGTGGGAAACAAAGCAGAACTGGATTCAGTCTTGCCTTCTCCATCAGTGGTTTCCTGAGCCATTGTCTCCTGACGTCTTTGCCCACTGTTTCCCAAGCCCTTCCAATGTGCGTGGTTGTAACT